>NW_026941781.1:0-7916 GCF_024139115.2 Armigeres subalbatus
GTCTCAAATTAATATTTGACGTTTTCGAGTTTTAATATGTAATTTATTACACATATTATTATCGAATGTAACTGTTAAATAGGATTCTTCCATTCAGAAAAAGTTTTAAAAAAATCAAGCCAATTAGTCCTTTGTTTTGTTTGTTTTTTTTCCAATTTTTATTTTTAAAATGTATTACAAACCACCCATAACCGTCGATACACTTACGCTATGCGTATTGTAGAGGTCCATATTCATCGGTCTTGGGCGATGTTCATCCAGTTTCCCCGAATGTTAAGGGTACAGATGTTAGATTTCACTGCGTGCAGCCAACGGGTTAGTGGCCTTCCACGAAGTCGCCAGCCTTCATCCGGTTCTCTGGATAAATTTAGAACCAGCGTAAAAAATTAGCATTTGAATCTTGAGTTTGTACATAAATTAGAACTTGAGTTTGAGCAGATCACGATTTTCTAGCTTTATGATATACAGTGGGTCCAAAAAGTATTCGTCTAGCTGCATATTTTTTCAGTAAAATATAAAACTTAGGCGTGATAGAAGCAATATCATAAAACTTTCTTCTAAATGTGATAGAAAACTTATCAGTACATGATTATTATTTAAAAACAAATAAAATTGTTAATTACTTTTGTTGTCATATAGAAAACATCTAAATCCCCTTAATTTCGCTCGCTCAAAAAGTATTCGTCTATTTAAAAAGTAGTCGCGTGAAACACGAGTATAATAGTTTTATTCGCATGTAGTGACAGTAGCACACTGTAGTGTTGTCTAGCAACATTTTTTTTCAATACTCAATGACACATTGCACAATAAGGTGGCTCAAAAAACACTTTTTCAAATTTTTTGATGGCCCTCTTATTCGGCCCTCTTTGATGCCCTGATGCTCTGGACAAAATTTCAGCCAAATCGGTCAACGTTTGGCCGGTGCTAAACTCGTTGGAAGTTTATATGGAAAAATCAAGATCAAGAACCATGATACTCATTCAGTTCTTGTAGAATTAAATACAGAATGTTATGCAGAAAACCGCGAGAAGATTGGAGTTTATTAGGCAAAGATATTAGCATTTTACTGGAGTGTGGTATGGGTGAATTTATTTCTTTTCAAAGGTAAAAGAAACGAAATTTGCTCAAACCCCACTTCAAAGAAATGCTAATAACTTAGCCGGGCAAACTCTAATCTTCTCGCGGTTTTCTGCATAACATTCTGTATTAAATTCTTCAAGATCTGAATGAGTATTATAGTTCTTCATCGCAAGTTGTGCCGTCTATCTGCAATTCACTGTTTTTGGATGTTTCGGCATACATTTTTGCATATAAACTTCCTACGAGTTTAGCACCGCCCAAACGTTGATCGATTTGGCTGAAATTTTGTCCAGAGCATCAGGGCATCAAATAGAACCAAATAAGAGGGCGGCCCATCAAAAAAAATACAAAAAGTTTTTCCCATACTAATTTGAGCCACCCTATTGCACAATGTTATTGTTTTGATTGATCTTGGCGTGGAAAATAAAGGCACCATGGGTCGAAAAGGTAAAGAGTAAAGACACTATAAACAAAGACAGGAAGTGTTCCAATTGGAATTTTTACTTTACCAAATTTACTGTCAATGTCATTCCAATCGAGCAAGAGACCTGTCATTCCAAAATATCGCGCGCAACATTTGGCAAAGGTTTATTTGAACCAGCACGAATAAATATGTTGATGTTATTATGTGAATATTTGCTGATGGATTTAGGTGAAAAAGTGTTCATATGTGGTTGCAAATCATTTGAACATGTTTATAGTGAATTGTGGCTTTTTATTGGGTGGTTGAACACGATACAAATCAAATATTTTTGAATTACGAAATTCGTATAGACCAATGTGGAAAGTATATCCAGCATCAGCAGTGTTGCGCACGCAGAGTTGCCTGGTGATTTATTTGTTCAGGGATCAGACTTCCCGTCTTTGTATATAGTGTCTTTAGTAAAGAGATGAGTCCCAATGAAAGAAAACACATCCTAGGCTTACATAATTAGTGCAAGTTGAATTACAAGTTTGCAAGAATTGTGGGTAGACCCCATTCGACCATTCAATTGGCGATTAATCGCAATAGCGCCACAAAAACCTTTCAAAACAAATAACGGAGTGGTCGTCCGCAAGGGTAAACTGATCACGATGAGCGATTTATTATGCGAAATGTCAAAATAAAAACCCAGATTAATCCACCTAGCGGTGATGGTGCCTTTTCTCGTTCGTTCAAAGGTTTGGAAAAATCTAAATTTATTTATTTATTTATTTATTTCGACAACCGACGTAGACTAGTACAAATACATATACATGTTTTTTTCTGTATTGTATATATTTCTTTTTATTTTGTAGTGCTAAAATTAGTATATTTCGCCATAACTTTTGACCCAATTGTACGATCCGGCCAAGTTTCTATAGGAAACAATGGGACAAGATTCTGCGTCGAATGCAATCTGTTGCGAGCGACCTGAGAAGCACACATATTGTACACATCAATCACAGTAACTTATATATGACCGGATTCAGTCACAATATGGTTACTGCAGCCAGATTTGTTGAACTTGTGTTGCTTGGGGAATACATGAGGTCTTAGTGCCAAAAAAGTGAGCTAGGCTTTTTTGAACTCTTTTTCATAATAAATAGTAATTTGACCATAACTTCTAAGCCCATAGTCCGATCTGGCCAATTTTCAATAAGAAAATATGAGATATTCTGCCTTGAATGCAATTTAATGCGAGCAAATCGATTGAGGAAAAGTGCCTGGAAAATGAGTGACATTTTTTTAACGATTTTTCCATAAAAAACCCAGATTAATGAGTGACATTTTTTATGTGATTTTTTCGTATGAATTTGTATTTTGGCCATAACTTTCCATAACTAAGGATTCTGCGGCAAAACATGCTTTTGCATATAAACGATAAAGACGGATCCTTAAAAAACTGGAAAACTGGATCCATAAATAACATCTGAATGTTCCTAAAATGCTACCTGAATGCTACCCTAAATCCATAAAATAGTTAATGAGATTCCTTAAAGAATAATTTTTCAATCCATAACTAATCTAAAATTTAGCAATTAATTGGGAAATATGTTCCATTAACATGGTCAAAACAAACAATACAATTCTTGCTATTTTCCCATTAATAAATGATCCAGAAATCTTTGGAAAATGATCCATAAAAACTATATTTTGATCCATAAAACAAATTTGCATATTTTTTATCGTCATGATGATCCATAATTTTTATCATGTGATCCATAATTCTGGCCATTTGATCCATAACTTTGTTCAAATGATCCATAGTTTTGGTGATATGATCCATAAATTTTGATAAATGATCCATAGATTTTATAAAATGTGTGGATCAATTAATATAGTTTCATTGGCCTTCTTTCCAAGTATTATGGATCACATTATCAAAATTATGGATCATTTGACCAAAATTATGGATCATATGGCTGAAATTATGGATCATCATCAGGATATAAATTGCGCAAATTTGAAATTTCATGGATCAATATATAGTTTTATGGATCATTTTTCAAAGTTTTATAGATCATAAAAATATTCTTTATGGAATCTCTCGAACTATTTTATGGATTTATGGTAGCGTTTATAAAACATTCAGATGTTATTTATGGATCGATTTTCATTTTATGGATCGCTTTCCACATTGAACGGTGCAAAGAAAGGGCTGCCGGATTCTGCGTCGAATGCAACTTTTGCGAGCAAATCGGTTAAAGATAAATGCCCGAAAATGAGTGACATTTTTACGCGATTTTTTGTATGAATTTGTATTTTGACCATAACTTTTGATCCCATAGTTCGATCTGGCCAATTTCAAATAGGAAATAATGGGACAGGATTCTGCCTCGAATGCAACTTGTTGCGAGTAAATCAGTTGAAGATAAGTGCCCGAAAAATGAGTGACATTTTTACGCGATTTTTCGTATGAATTTGTATTTTGGCCATAGTTTCCGATCCCATAGTCCGATCTGGTCAATTTTCAATAGGAAACAATGGGACAGAATTATGCGTCGACTGCAACTTGTTGCGAGCAAATCAGTTGAAGATAAATACCTAAAAAATGAGTGACATTTTTACGCGATTTTTAGTTTGAATTTGTATTTGTCCATTACTTTTGATCCCATAGTCCGATATGGCCAATTTCAAATAGGAAACAATGGGACAGAATTTTTGCGTCGAATGCAACTTGTTGCAAGCAAATCGGTTGAAGGTAAATGCCCGAAAAAATGAGTGACATTTTTACGTGATTTTTCGTATGAATTTGTATTATAGCCATAACTTTTATCCCATAGTCCGATCTGGCCAATTTCAAATAGGAAACAATGGGACAGGATTCTGCGTCAATGCAACTTGTTTGCGAGGAAATCGGTTGAAGTTAAGTTCCGAAAATGAGTGACATTTTTTACGCGATTTTTTCGTATGAATTTGTATTTTGGCCATAACTTTCGATCCCATAGTCCGATCTGGCCAATTTCAAAAAAGAAACAATGAGACAGGATTCTGCGTCGAATGCAACTTGTTGCGAGTAAATCGGTTAAAGATAAATGCCCAAAAAATGAGTGACATTTCTAACGCG
The DNA here is from genome assembly GCF_024139115.2 of Armigeres subalbatus. NCBI lineage: Eukaryota > Metazoa > Arthropoda > Insecta > Diptera > Culicidae > Armigeres > Armigeres subalbatus. The sequence goes on from NW_026941781.1 coordinate 4,611, forward strand.
ATTTTTTCGTATGAATTTGTATTTTGGCCATAACTTCCGATCCCGTAGTCCGATCTGACCAATTTCGGATAGAAAACAATGGGACATGATTCTGCGTCGAATGCAATTTGTTGCGAGTAAATCGGTTGAGGATAAGTACCCGAAAAATGAGTAACATTTTTTGAGTAGTTTACACACACACACACACACACACACACACACACACACACACACACACACACACACACACACACACACACACACACACACACACACACACACACACACACACACACACACACACACATTCGTCAGACATCAATTTCAATTGGTATCGAACTGAGTCGATTCTATGGGTCTCCGGGCGCCTTCTATAAAAAGTTTGTTTTTGGAGCGATCATATAGCCTTTACCGTATACTTAGTATACGAGAAAAGGCCAAAACCCAAACTATCATTTGGAACAGCTGAATTAACATTACTTTTGGAACGAAAATGATGTTTTGAATATCAAACAATATCAAACGGGTCAAACGCAAAGGGGTATAAGTGACAAAAAGTTAGTTTTGAAAAAAATGGGGTTTAAAGTTACCGTGCGGGACCGAAATTCGTACAGCGCCGAAATCCGTCCACCTAATGAGATATCAATAAATAAGCAATTTAATGCGAGCAAATCGGTCGAGGAAAAGTGCCTGAGAAATGAGTGACATTTGTAATTCCATTTTTCCAAAAAAAAATGGTATAATTTTCGATCCCATAGTCCGATATGGCCAATTTTCAATAGAAAACAACGGGACAGGATTCTACGTCGAATGCAACTTGTTGTGAGCAAATCGATGGAGGATAAGTGCCCGAAAATGAGTGACATTTTTACGCGATTTTTCGTATGAATTTGTTTTTGGCCATAACTTCTGAGCCCATAGTCCGATCAAGCCAATTTCTAATAGGAAACAATGGGACAAGATTCTGCGTCGAATGCAACTTGTTTCGAGCAAATTAGCTGAGGATAAGTGCCTAAAAATGAGTGACATTTTTACGCGATTTTTCGTATGAATTTGTATTTTGGCCATAACTTCTGATCCCATAGTCCGATCTGACCAATTTCAAATAGGAAACAATGGGACAGGATTCTGCGTCGAATGCAATTTGTTGCGAAACAAATCGGTTGAGGATAAGTGCCCGAAAAAATGAGTGACATTTTTGAGTAGTTTTGCACACACACACACATACACACACACACACACACACACACACACACAGACATCACTCGATTCGTCGAACTGAGTCGATTGGTATATAACACTATGGGTCTCCGGGCCTTCTATAAAAAGTTTGTTTTTGGAGCGATCATATAGCCTTTACCGTATACTTAGTATACGAGAAAGGCAAAACATTAAAACAAGTGCACCCATGTAGGCAAGTGAGTTGGAGAGAATTAGTGCTAAGATGTGAATTAATACAAACAGAAATACCTGTGGAAAGTATGGGTATAATGGGCGAGTATCACGGAAGAAATTTAAAGTGAGCCATCAAATTATCAAAAACGGCTCGATTTCACCAAAAACATATCGCTGGAAGAAGGAGTACTTTCGGAATCAAGTCATATTATCTGACGAAAGCAAGTACAGCACATTTGGATCAAATTGCCGATGTATGATATGGCGGAAAATGAATACTGAGATGCAGCAGCAGAACCTCTTTTCAGCAGTAAAGCATGGTGGGGGCTCCGTAATGATCTGCGCGGTGCATGAGCGCAACATGTGTGGGGAAATTTCATATTATTGAAGGCAATATGGATCACAAAATGTTTATTCGCATTTTGAAGGAAAATGTGAACGCCAGAGCTGAGAAATTAGGCTTACAAGAAGCTTGAATCGTTCGGCATGATAATTATCCCAAGCACACAGCCCAAGATACCATGCTGTAGCTACTCTATAATACCCTAATCAACTCAAAACGCCTCCACAGAGCCCAGATATGAAACCAATTGAGCACCATTGAAAGGTGCTAAACGACAAAAATTCGTAAAAGTCAACGAATTGAAAATAGCATTGGAAGAAGGATGGAAGAAAATCCCGTCCCCCGTCACTAAATATAGAATTCCATTCTACAACTCTTGTTTCCGTTTAAAAAGTGCGGACTTTTTGAGCCCATATTTCATGAATTGTTATGTTTTGTTACACTTATGTTTGTTATTGTTTTGTTTTTCTGTTCTATTTTTAATAATAAAGATGAATTGGTTAATCTGCTACACAATGTAATCGATAGTTTAATTTTTTTAAGCCTACTAGATTATATCTTTGACATTTTCTAGAAAACACACAGCTAGACGAATACTTTTTGGACTCACTGTATTTCCTGTTTAACGAATATCATCCAATGCCATTTCAAATAACTCTCAAATTGGAGAACGTAAATGCTTCAATGTACTTCGTTCAGTTACATGTTGCACATAGGTTGGTAAACTTCCTGGACCCACGACAACAACAAGAACTTCAAGGAACACAAACATATATCCAGAAGAGGTCACACAACTTGTTTATTCTTCAATAACTGCCTCCATTACGGAGGTTGATCCACAGGCCTTGACTCTGTGAGTTCGTAGACTTCCTGGAGCCCACGACAACAACAAGAACTACTTGGAATACAAACATATACCAATAGGGGTCGCACACTTGTTTATTCTTAAATAACTGTCTCCATTACGAAGGTTGATCAACAGATCTTGACTGTGGAGTTCGTAGATCATGACAACAGCTAATACCACTTCGCATGCAAGCCTATGTTCTGTTTCTAGAACATCCGCAGTACTTAGATCATCTAAAACCAACCTCGAAACTAATCCAAATGCCTCATTTAAATGCTTGAAACTTTTTACTCCTATAGGGCGTAAAGAGGAGCGTTATTTCAATTTGGAGCGTAAAAGAGCGTATTTGGAATTTTGAGCGTAAAAAGAGGACCGTAAAAGGAGGGAGCGTAAAAGGAGGAGCGTAAAGAGGGAGCGTAAAAGAGGTTTTACATTACTTGGGCTCACTGGTGACCGCCGATACACCAGCAGAGAAATTCGGCGACGCATCATGGCAAATCGTACATACTTTGGACTCGAAAAACGCTCCGATCGAATAGAGTTCGCCGCCCTTACCAAGGTGACTATATACCAAACGCTTATAGACCTGAAGCTCTCTACACAGTAAAAAAAATTTAATATCGCATCAGATTAGATGCATCATCGCCTTTAAATCACGTGTATTATTACATCTGTTTGGTGTAACAAAAATGACGTAATTTTATTTTGAAGCCAAAATGAAACGATGTACGACAATATTATA
>NW_026941781.1:7941-40441 GCF_024139115.2 Armigeres subalbatus
CAAATATAGTGCATAAATAACAACTATTTCACTAGTTTTACAATTATGGACATTATGAGTCATTCTCAATACTGAACTAATTACGTTGATGTTTGTCATCTATTCTATCATCTATCAATCGTTTCATTCATCATATTTACTATTCATTTTTCAATGTATGACCATAAGTAGAACTTCGGACCGCTTTTGATTTGGGCAACTTATTTTGTAAAAAAACATTGGAAGGCAAATTCCTGCTCCAGGAGGGCATTTCCGAGAAAACCAGGTATGTATTCAACAGAGTAGGCTTTCTCTATCAGATAGGGGAACTAGTTTTGGGAAAATCGTTGATTCTGCTGAATCCATGACAATGTTTGTTTACAAAATAGTTACGCCCAAATCGCAAAGGGTCCCGACTTCACATACAGCACTACTTATTTTTCAGTGATTAAATGAACTATTCTATAACCATAAACATCTTAATCATGCACAGCTCCCTCCTCCATATGTCACACTTTGTATGAAATATCTGAAAATTGTGTATGAATCGTCACACTTCCCAAACCCCTCTCCCCTCCGTAATCGTTCGTAATTTGTTGACGCTCCTAGTGAATGTTTTGCAGAGGGATAATAGCTGCACTTCTCCATATACTCGGAACGTACCGATCTCTTCTTCCTACTTTCTTTGGTCTTTTTTCCTTTCGTTCTTTTTTCTTTTTATATATATATATATCCTCCTTTCTTCTTTTATCTTTTCCACTCTTATTTACATCTCACTTCTTACTTCCGGTACTCAAGTACTAGAAGTCGTTCTAATAAACAACAGGCGGTGAAAAATTTAACGAAAATCAATGTTGTTTGTGGTATTATTTACTTACGTAAAATAAAAAGCATGACCATTTTTTGGGTGACAAAATCGGTCGAAAACGGATAAAATCGGGGTGACTTGACCCTTCGACCTTTGCCCGTTCGACCTTGTTGTGATAGTATCAGTGAGTTCTTCCAGCTATGATCAACGACCCAAAATTAAGTGTAATCAGCTTAAAGCTTAAAAAGAGCATTTATTTTTAGGATAGGTTGGTTTACAAATTGGTTTTACTTATTCAGTCTCCGTACTATACTTTTACTAGTCACAACAAATGTAGATTGTTGCTTCAAATTTAATTGTAAGTAGTTCTTAAGTTTAATCTAGGTTTAATATAAAACTCAATTTACTTTACTTGAAATAATAATAGTAATTTTGTTAGCAACGATTTCTAATTCAATCAGATTCACTTTTAATTATCACTGTCTTTTGTGGATCCTCCGTTTTGCAATCATCATAGTTTGACACATTATCGCTCGAGCGATCTCATGCCCATGGATGGAGGTTCACGTCGATCACTATTATAACTGTTCATCAAGGGTCCTCCTTAGCCGTGCGGTAAGATGCGCTACAAAGCAAGACCATGCTGAGGGTGGCTGGGTTCGATTCCGGTGCCGGTTCACGCAATTTTCGGATTGAAATTGTCTCGACTCCCTGGGCATAAAAAGTATCATCGTGTTAGCCTCAGATATACGAATGCAAAATGGTACCTGGCTTAGAAACCTCGCAGTTAATAACTGTGGAAGTGCTTAATGAACACTAAGCTGCGAGGCGGCATGTCCCAGTGTGGGATGTAATGCCAATAAGAAGAAGAAGAAGAAAGAAGAAGAAGACGAGGGCTGTTGAACATCCTCCCCGTGTCGCCTTGACTTCCGGCATGCGTTACCAGACCTGCAACGTCCAGCACAGCCAACTTCGTAACAGGTCTCTTTAAACTCCTCCTGATGTCATCACGTACGCTCGACGCGGAACGCCATCTTTCCCAGGACAGCCCGGATCACACGTCCACGATCCTCCGGTTCTCACATTTTCGTCAACTACGAGCTAAGATCACTACCTCGATCGGTTTCCATCCCGAAACCACTTCGTCCGACGTATATTATAGTTGGTAGATATTCAGCACCAGCGGCGCCGAAGTTGTTCAGCGTGTTTCACCATGTTCCAACCGCTTCTCAACGCACGGCACGGCAAATGCTGGTAAGCGCACCATTGGTACTTCGCGTACCTGAAGGAATAAAATAGACCATCTCGCGGTCCAGCTCTCCAGCAACCTTATCCTCACCTCCCGCGGTGCTGGCCGGGAACGAGCAACCTTAGGGAAGATTGGGTAACCAACCCGGTGGGAACATGGTCGTATGCTGACAGAGAAGGGGGTTTGCTTTCCGGAGGTGCAAATCTTATTGAGCGTCTGTTCTCCATGTCAGGATCTACAACAGCGTCTGCTCCATGTTAGGGCGGCTGATCATCGTCCGAGTGCCAGCGAGGACTCTATGAAATCAAAATTCATGGTCCACCGGAAATAAGGAGGAATGGTCCTCCGGAAATTAATGGTGTCAGCCCCTGTAAGCCAGCCTTTAAAAATCATAAGCAACGAACAAACAAGAGAGATAGGACCGGAACCATCGGCGAAGGCACTGCGACGAAAAGGACTAGTGATTGGAAACTCGGTTCGTGGAACTGCAAATCTCTAACTTCATCGAGCACACGCATACGCCGATGTGCTACAGACCGTAGATTGCATCGTAGCGCTGCAGGAGGTTTGTTGAAGGATCAATGGTGCGAACGTTTGAGGTAATCATACCATTTACTCAGAGCTGTGGCAAACACAAGAGCTGGAACAGCTTTCATAGTGATAGGCGATATGAAAGGCGCGTGATCGGGTGGTGGCCGATCAATGAAAGAATGTGCAGGTTGAGGATCAAAGGCCGGTTCTTCAACTTCAGCATAATCAACGTCCATAGCCCACACTCCGGAAGCAATATAGATAAGGACGCATTCTACGCAGCTGAAACGTGAGTACGACAGCTGCCCAAGCCACGACGTCAAAATCATCAGGAGATTTGAACGCTCAGGTTGGCCAAGAGGAGGAGTTTAGACCGACTATTGGAAAGCTCAGCGCTCAAGCCTGACGAACGAAAACGGCCTACGATTAATTGATTTCGCCGCCTAAGAAATGGCACATTCGTAGTACCTACTTCATACAGTTCCTGATCGGTACACCTGGAGATCACCACGCAGACAGAATCAATCACACCGTTCTGATTGATGGACGGCACTTCTCCGACATTATCGACGTCAGGACAATCGTGGCGCTAACATCGACTCTGACCACTATCTGATGGCTAAACTGCGCTAAAACTATCCGTCATCAACAATGTTCGGTACCGACGACCGCCGCGGTACGACCGAGCGGACTGAAGCAACTCAGCGCCACTGCATACGAGCAGCATCTCGAGCAGCGTGCGAAGAGGTGAGCTCGATAGCCCTCTTGAGGACTGCTGGAATACAGTCAGCAGCCATTAACGACGGAGGAGAACAACGTCGGGTATATGGGTCGAAGTCGACGGAACGATTGGTTTGACGAAGAGTGCACGATTCTGAGGAGAAGGAGCAGCGGTCGCGCTGCAGCAAGGTACCCGGCAGAACGTGGAACGTTATGACGAAGCGGAGACAGCAGACCCGCCTTTTCAGGAGAAGAAACGCCGCCTGGAAGAAGCGGAGGCGAGAGATGGAACAGCTGTGCCGTTCTCAAGATACACGTAAGTTCTATCAGAGCTCAACGCATCCGCAAAGGCTTCGTGCCGCGAGCCGAAAATGTGCCGGGAAAGGATGGAGACATCTTGATGGACGAACGTGGGTGATCGAAAGGTGGAAGCAGCACCACGAGGCATCTGAATGGCGCTGAGAGTAGGCAGTGAAAGTCAAGGCAGCGGAGGAGATGACTACGTCAGTTCAGCGGACGATGGAAGCCAACCAGCCCCCTTGAGGGAAGTTAAGGAGCTCCAACAGCCAAGACCAATAAAGCAGCTGGTAAGGATGGTATCGGAGCGAGCTCATCAAGATGGGCCCGGAAAAGCCACTTGCCTGCACAAACTGATAGTCAGAATCTGGAAGGGGTTAGCCCCATCACAAGAAAGGCGACAAACTGGAGTGTGAGAACTCGAGCGATCACCATCCTTAATGCCGCCAACAAAGTGATATCCCAGATCATCTCCGTCGTCTGTCACCATTAGTGAACGAGTGTGGGAAGTTATCAAGCTTCCGCTGACGACTCGACAACGGACCAGATTCACTGTACGGCAAACCTTCAAAAATGCCGTGAATACAGTCCCAACGCACCATCTGTTCGTTGATTTCAAGGCGGCATATGTATAGACCGTAGAGCATGGAAAATTATGGACGAGAACAGCTTCCTGGGAAGCTTACCAGACTGATCAAATCAACGGTGGATGGTGTGCAAAACGTAGAAGATTTCGGCGAACACCCAGTTCTTTCGAATCGCGCGGGGACTAAGACAAGGTGATGGACTTTCGTGCCTGTGTTCAACATTGCGCCAGAAGGTGTCATGGAGAGCCGTGTAACAGCCGGGTACGATTTTCAATCCAGTCAATTTATCTGCTCATGTATGACATGGACATTGTCGGCCGAACATTTGCAAAGGTGGCAGAACTGTACACCCGCCTGAGACGTGAAGCAACAAAAGTTGGACTGGGTGAATGCATCAAAGACACAGTATGCTTGTAGCAACGAGCGCGCACAGAGCCAGCCTGGGAAGCAGTGTTACGATAGACAGGATACCTGAGGTGGTCGAGGAATTGTCTACCTCGGATCCTTGCTAAGGCTGAAACAATTAGCGTGAAATCGGCGCATCATCTGTTGAAGTGCCACTAGCCCGGACGCGGTCAATCGCCACCCACCAAATGTGTCATGTACAAGACGCTTATAAGACCGGTTGTCCTTACGGACATGAAACATGGACAATGCTCGAGGAGGACTTCAAGCACTCGAAGTATTCGGAGAGGTGCTTAGGCCATCTTGGCGTGTGCAAGAAGACGGTGTGTGGCGGCGAAGAATGAACCATCGAGCTACGGCGAACCCAGTATCCGAAGGTAGCAAGCCGGAAGGGTACGAGGGCAGGTACAGTAAGAATGCCGGCAGAAACCCTGAAAGATGGTGTACCTTCCGATCCGGCAGGTACGAGACGCGTGGACGCAGCGAGCGAGATGGGCACAGGTGCAAAAGACTTGCGCGAGCGTGGGGCGTATCGAGGATGGAGATGCGCCTCGAACCGTTATTGTGGCGTAAATTGTTGATTCAGTGTTATCTGTATGGATGTAGACTAAATAAATGAAATGAATCAACCATCTCTGCATCCATCTCAGGTTCGCACGCCATTCGAACGCAGCAGTAAGAAGTGATTCGGGGTCAGTGACTCTGACGACTTTTCCAGCGGGATGAACGTGGTCTGGAGTTCACCATACTTTCCGCCTCCGCTAATAACGAGCGAACGACTCATCGTCCAACTTCCGCACAGTGGAACGCTCGGCGTGGATGAACCATCTGATTGCCTTCTTGCACGCATCGGTTAATAAACTGGCAACAAACTTCAAGGTGGATAGCTCTGACCGTAAGGCAGTCGTGCAACATGTCGCACCGACCTTCATACGCTCACCGCACCCTCAGTCACACGTGGATTGTTATCTTTCGCATCGTGTATGACGAATCCAACAACAGCTCAGTAACCTGATTGTTTCTTGGCAAGATTATAGGTACTTTGCATCGTAGGGTATTGGTGCTTCTGCTCTACTGTCCACCCGCAACACTCCGTATTCATCAGCAAACGGGATCGCTGTACCAGTTGGTAGATGTTCGATTGTTCTGATGATCCTGTCTCACATGTTCTGTTTGAGGATCGCAACCCTTCCGGAAGGCATCGGACTGCGTAACCAACCACAACATTCTTTCTGCCATCTGTATTTCTCACTCGTCACCCCAACTTTGTCTGCCAGGATCTACGTAAATCGAACGAAGTACATCGATTTCGACGTAATGGGAATAACGACGTAATAACCAGCCAGCAGAAACCTCGCATTCGGCGGCTGGATTAGGGGTGATCGGGAATTTTCTTTCATGATTCCAAAATCCTTTTTTAAAAAAGATAATCTGTATTTTGTTTTTCATAATTTTGCTCGTCAATATAACAAAATAAATAAATGAATTTCTGGAAATAGTAAAAGTATTTTATACAATATTGCCTTTCCGGTATATTTTCTTAGGTCTCGTTTTTTTTTTATTTTTTTATTCTTAGAATTTCAGTGTTAAGCTTAAAGAATAGTATTTCAAGATTTTTGAATTTTTACAGGTCTACTAAAAAGGCGCCAATAGAAATATTGTCGGTAGCGGCGTGATCAAATATTTCCAGCCGGTGGTGACGGCGTGAGTTTGTGTGAACTTTTTTTATACATTTAACATTTTTTTGTCGATAGGTATTTGATTTATTTCACTTAGGCTGTGAACCATTCCACCGATTCGTTTAACTTTTAGTTAAAATTTGACAGTTCGATGGTTATTTTCCCATCGTGGTTAAAAATTTACCCCGAAGCCGACCCATTTGAGTTTTGACAGATTGATAGTTATTCGGAGCAAAATGGATTTGGCGCCAATTTTCTCGCGAGCAAAGTTTAACTATCGAACTGTCAAATCTAACCATGCTCCGGAGCAGGATTATTTTTAACCACAGAGAAATAACCATCGAACTGTCAAACTTTAACTAAAAGTTAAACGATTCGGTGGAATGGTTCACAGCCTTAGGAATTCTTTCGGAAATTTCTTGAGGAATTTCTCCACAAATTTCTTCAGAAACTTCTTCTCAAATTCATTCGGAAACTCGTTTAGCAATTCCCCAAAAATTTCTTCATTATTTTCTCCGGCATTTTCTTCTACAATTCCTCCCAAAATTCCTTCACGAGTTCTTTCGGAAAGTCATCCAGGAGTTCATCCGATAATTCCCCCAGGACTTCCTTCGGAAATTCGACCAGAGTTCCATGAAGTATTCCTCTTGCAGTTCCTTTGGAAACTCTTCCAAGAATTTCTCCGGAAATGCTTTCAGGAGTTCCCGAAATTTCTCTAGAAGATCTTCCGAAAATTTCTCAAGAAGTCTTTGAGGACATTTCCCAGGAGTGTCTTCGGAAATTCAGGCAGAGTTCCTACGGCATGTCGGCCAGGCAATTCTTCCCGAAATCAATCCAAGAGTTCCACTAGAATTGCCTGAATACACTCTACTGTGCCTTGGTTAGACCCATATTGGAAACAGCTTCGATTGTTTGGGCCCCATACCAGGTTTCATGGTGTCTTCCGGAAATTATTTCAAAAGTTCCTTCGGAAATTCCTACAGGAATTCCTCCGGAAATTCCTCCAGGAGTTCCTTCGTAAATTTCTTTAAGAATATTTTCGGCAATTCCTTCAAGAGTTACTCTGGAAAGTCTACCAGAAATTCCTCTTGAAACTACTCCAGGAGTTCCTGTGAAAATCCTCCAGGAGTTTTTTCGGAAATTCTTCCAAGAGTTGTGAAGGAAAGACCCATAGGAATTCCTTCAAAAATTTCTCCCGGAAATCCTCCAAGCGTTCCTCTAGAAAATACTCAACTGTACAAAAATACCTTTTATACCAACCTGTATAAAAATACCAATTTCTCCGAGAATGCCTTTAAAAATTCCCCCAGGAGTTCCGCCGGAAACGCCCACAAAACTACCTTCGAAAATTTCTTCAAAAGTTTCTACAGAAATTCCTCGAAGAAATCCAAGAGAAATTCATCCAAGAGTTCTTTCAGAAATTCCTGCAGGAGTTCCACCAGGAAGTCCTCCGGAAGGATATCTAAGAAATTCCTGCGGAAGTTCCTCCAGAAATTCCGGCGGAAAGTCCTCCAGAAATTCCTGCGGAACTTCCTCCAGTTATTCCTGCAGGAGTTCTCCAGGAATAACTGTGGAAGTTCATCCAGGAATGCCTGCAAAAGTTCCTCCGAGAATTCCTGCAGCAGTTCTTCCAGGAACTCCTGCAAGAGTTCTTCCAATAATTCCTTCCGAATTTGCTCCAGGAATTCCTGCGGAAGATCTTTCTGGAATTGCTCCGGAAGCTTCTCCAGTTTTTTTAGGTAGTTCCTATGGGAATTCCTCCGTATAATCCTCCAAGAGTTCCTCCGGAAGTTCTACCAAGAATCCCTACGGAAGTTCATCCAGAAAATTCCTCTAAAAGATCTCCCAGGAGCTTCTGCGGAAGTTCCTCAAAGTATTCCTGTGGAAGATCCTCCAGGAATTCCTGCGGAAGTTCTTCCACAAATTCCTGCAGCAGCTCTAACAGAATATCCTGCAGAAGATCCTTTAGGAATCGCTCAGGAAGTTTCTTCAAGAGTTCTTTCGGAAGTTCCTATTAAAATTCTTGTAATGTTCCTCCAAGAGTTCTTTCGGAAGTTCTTCCGTGAATCCTTCAGGAAGTTCCTCCAAGAATTCCTGCGGAAGTTTCGGAAGTTCCTTCAGGAATTCCTGCAAAAGTTCCTCAAGGAATTGCTCCTAAAGTTTCTCCGGGATTTCCTCCGGAAGTTCCTCCAGGAATTCCTCCGGAAGTTCCTCCAGGAATTGCTCCAGAAGTTCTTCCAGGAATTCCTTCAGAAGTTCTCCAGAAGATTCCTTCGGAAGTTCCTCCAAGAATTCCTGCGGAAGTTTCGGAAGTTCCTTCAGAAATTCCTGCAAAAGTTCCTCAAGAAATCGCTCCCAAAGTTTCCCCAAGACTTCCTCCGGTAGTTCCTCCACGAATCCCTCAGGAAGTTCCTCCAGTAATTTCTACGGAAAATCCTCCAGGAATTCCTTCTGAAATTTCTCCAAAAATACCTGCGGAAAATGCGTCAGCAATTCCCGTGGAAGATTCTCCAGGAATTCCTGCGGCTCCGGAAATTCTCTCAGGAATTTTTCAGGAAGTTTCTCAAGGAATTCCTCCGTATGTTCCTGCAGAACTTCTTTCAGAATTTGCTGCGAATGTTCCTCCAGGAGTTCCTGCAGAAGTTTCTGCAAGAATTCCTACGAAAGTACCTCCAGGAATTGTCCCCAAAGTTTCTCAAGGATTTCCTCCGGAAGTTCCACTAGGAATTACTCCGCAAGTTTCTCCAGGTTTTTTGAGGAACTTTCTCCAGGAATTTCTCCGGTAGTTCCATCCTTGAATTCCTCGAAAAGTTTGTCCAGTGATTTCTGCAAGAGTTCCTCCCGGAATTCCTTCGGAAATTTCTCCAAGAATATCTGCGGATGTTGCGTCAGGAATTCTTGTGGAAGTTCTTCCAGAAATTCCTGCGGAAGTTCCGTCAGAAATTGCTCCGGAAGTTCCTCCAGAAATTCCTCCGTAGATCCTCCAAAAATTCCTAAAGAAGTTCCTATAGGAATTCCTGTGAAAGCTTCATTTAAAAATTCCTGCGAAAGTTCCTCCAGAGATTCCTGCGGAAGTTCCTCGGGAATTCTTACTAAAGTTCTTCCAGGAATTGCTCTGGAAATTCATTCAGGAATTTTTCTCCTTATGTTCCTTCGGAAGTTCTTCAAGGAATTCCAGCGGAAGATCCTCTAGGATTTTGTGCGGAAGTTCCTCCAGGAGTTGCTCCGGAAGTTCTTCCAGGATTAACTCCGGAAGTTCCTCTAGGAATTCTTCCGGTGGATCCTCCAAGGATTCCCCCTTCCTCCAGGAATTCTTTTTCCAAAACTATCTGTGGACGTTGCGTCAAAAATTCTTGTGGAAATTCCTCCAGAAATTCCTGCGGAAGTTCCTCAGGGAAGTTTCGACAGGAATTTCTCAAGAAGTTATTCCAGGAATTCCTCTGGGAGATCCTCCAAGAATTGCTCAGGAAGTTCCTCTTGAAATTCCTGCGGCAGGTCCTCCAGAAATTTCTGCCGAGGAACTTCTGAGGAGTTCCTGTTAAAGTTCCTCCAGATATTCTTGCGGAAGTTACCCCAGTGATTCCTGCAGATGTTCTTTCAGCAATTGCTCCGGAAATTTACTCAGGAATTTTTCAGGAAGTTCCTCAAGGAATTCCTCCGTATGTTCCTGCAGAAGTTCCTTCGAAAGTTCCTCCGAGAATTACAGCAGCAGTTCTTCCAGCTCGATCAGGATTTTTTCCGGAAGATCCTCCAAAAGTACCAACGGAAGATCATCCAGGTATTCCTGTAGAAGTTCCTCTAGAATTCGCTGCAGAAGTTACTCCAAGAGTACCTCCGGAACTCCTCCTGAGAATTCCACCGATAGTTCCTCCAAGAATTCCTCCGGAAGTTCCTCCAGAAAATTCTGCGGAAGTTCCTCCAGAAGTTCCTGCAGCCCTTCTTACAGGAATTCATGCGGAAGTTCCTCCAATAATTCCTTCCGAAGTTACTCCAGGAATGCCTGCGGAAGATCCTTCAGGAATTGCTCGGGATTTTTCTCCAGGTTTTTTTTTTGAGGATGTTCCTTTTGGAATTCCCCCGTATGTTCCTAAGGAAGTTCCTCCATGAATCCCTCCGGAGGTTCCTCCAAGAATTTTTCCGGAAGCTTCTCCAAAAAATTCCTCCGGAAGATCCTCCAGGAATTCCTGCGGAAGTTCCTCAAAGAAATCTTCTAGAAGTTCCTCAAGGAATTCCTGAGGAAGTTACTCCAGGAATTCCTGCGAAAGCTCCTCAGCGAATACCTGCGAAAGTTCCTTCAGGAATTCCTGCAGAAGTTCCTCCTGAAATTCCTGCGGAAGTTTCTCCACGAATTGTTCCCGAAGCTTCTCCAGGATGTCCTCCGAAAGTTCCACCAGGAATTGCTCCAGAAGTTCTTTCAGGAATTGCTCCAGAAGTTCCACCAGGTTTTTCTGAGAAAGTTCCTCCACGAATTACTCAGGAAGTTCCTCCAATAATTACTACGGGAGGTCCTCCAGGAATTCTTTTGGAAATATCTCCAGGAGTTCCTGTGGAAGTTGCTTCAAGAATTCCTGTGGAAGTTTCTCCAGAAATGCCTGCGAAAGTTCCCCAAGAAATTCCTGCGAAAGTTCCTCCATGAATTCCTGCCAAAGCTCCTCAAGGAATTCCTCCCGAATTTTCGCCAGGATTCCTCCCGAAGTTCCTCCAGGAATTGATCCAGAAGTTTCTCAAGAAATTACTTCACAAATTTATCCGGAAGTTCCATCAGGAATTCCTCCGGTAGATCCTCCAAGAATTTCTCAAGAAGTTCTTTCAGTAATTTCTGCGGAATTTCCTCCAGGAATTCCTGCGGAAGTTCCTTGAGGAATTTCTGTGATTCCACCGATAGCTCCTCCGGAAGTTCTTCCAGCAATTTCTGCGGAAGTTCTTCCAAGAATTCCTGCGAAAGTTTCTCCAAGAATTCCTGCAGAAGTTCCTCCTAGAATTCCAGCGGAAGTTTTGTTTTATTATTATTATCTTTATTAAGGAGACTTTCAGCCCTAGGCTGGCTCGCCTCCGCGGAAGTTACTCCAGGAATTCCTTGAGAAATTCCTTCAGAAAAATCTGCGGTAGTTCCTTCAGGAATTCCTGTGGAACTTCTTCCAGCAATTACCTCGGAAGTTCCACCAGGAATTGCTCCAGAAGTTCCTCCAGAGGCTCCTCCAGGAAGTACCTCCAGCAATCCCTCCGGAAGTTCCTTCAGGAATTCCTCCGAAAGTTTCTCCAGGAATTCCTTCGGAAGTTCCTCCTGGAGTTGCTTCCAAAGTTCCTACAGAAGTTCCTCCAGGAGTTCCTCCGGGAATTCCACCTGAAGTTCCCACAAGTTCTTCCAGGATTTCATCCGGATCTTTAGTCAGGAATTCTTCGGGACGTGCTTCCAGAATTTTTTTCGGTATTAAAAATTTTAAAATTAAAAATTTTTGAATTAAAAAAATATTTCTAGAAAAATGTCTTGTGAAATTTAAAAAAAACCGGAGATACAAACTTTCTGAAGGAATAACCGGAATAATTTCTAGAGGAATTCCCATAAAAAAACCCAGAGGAATTCCTGAAGGATTCCTAAACGATTTTCCGAGAGAATTTTCAGAGGAATATTGAAAATAATACCTGAAGGAATTTTCCGGTTGATTTTTGAAGGAACTCATGTGGAATTTTCTGGAGAAACTCGTTATTGAGCTTCTTTTACGAGAATCTATTGAAGAGTTCCCGGAGTTGAGGTGGTGGTGGATTTATAGGTATTCCATGTAACTTTCCAAGGTCTTTCTGTAGAGTACACGAGGTAATTTATTAAGAGTACTTAAAAGAAAATTTTGGACCCTAGAGGAATTTCTGTACTACAAAGAAATTTTCGAGAAAATACCAAAAAAAATCCTGGAAGAACATCCCTGACTAAGTATCCGGATGAAATCCTGGTAGAACTTGTAGGAACTTCAGGTGGAATTCATGGAGGAACTCGTGGAGGAAGTTCCGTAGGAACTTTCGAAGCAATTCCAGGAAGAACTTCCGGAGGAATTGCTGGAGGAATTTCTTGGAGGAGCCTCTGGAGGGACTTCTGGAGCAATTCCTGGAGGTACTTCGGAAGCAATTTCTCTTGGAACTTCCTAGGTAATTGCTGGAACAAGTTCAACAGGAATTCCTGAGGAGGCGGGCCAGCATAGGGCTGAAAGTCTCCTTAATAAAGATAATAATAAAAAAACTTTCGCAGGAATTCTAGGAGGAACTTTCGCAAGAACTTTTGGAGGAACTTCCGGAGAAATTCCTGGAGGAACTTCTGGAGCATTCCTGGAAGAACTTGAGCAGGAATTTTCTGAGGAACTTTCGTAGGAATTTCTGGAGGAACTTCCGCAGGATTTCCCGGAGGAACTTCCGCATGAATTCCTGGAGGAACTTCCGCAGGAATTCCTGAAAGAACTTCCGCAGAAATTGCTCGAAGAACTTCCAAAGGAACTATCGGAGGAATCACAGGAATTTCTCAAGGAACTTCTGCAGGAGCAACTTCCGCAGGAATTCCTGGAGATATTTCTGAAAGAATTCCTGGAGGACCTCCCGTAGGAATTATTGGAGGAACTTTCGGAGCAATTCCTGGAGGAAATTCTGGAGCAATTCCTGAAGGAACTTCTGGAGCAATTCCTCAAAGAACTTCTGGAGCAATTTAAAAAAGTTTAAATTTTGAAATTTTTAAATTTTGAAATTTTGAAATTAAAAAAAAAATTATGGTAAAATTTTATTTTTTTTAATTTAAAAAAATTAACTTTAAAACATGATTTATTTTTTTAATTTCAAATATTTATATTTTTAAACTTAAATTAACTTAATTAACTTAAATTAATTTAAATATTCAAGTTTTCAAAAAAATTAAATTTATTGTTGTTCAAGAATTCTGGTGGAGCTGAGTATTCTTACATATTTTTAATTCATTCCAAGAATTTCTTATCTAGGAGTTCTGAGGATTCCCTTATCCAGAAGTTTTTAGGAATGAATAATACGTGCATTAGAACTTCCGGTTAAGAAATTCCTGAAAAATATCCTTTATCAGCTTCCGAAACTTTCTGCATCCCCCATTTAATATTTTCCGTTGTGCAGCTTAGTGCTCATTAGGCACCACCACTTCCACTGCGAGGTCGCTTAGTAGATTCACCTTTTTCATAGAACTAACAAGGTTAAGCTCATAGGCATAGGGAAGTACCAAAAAACCTGACTGAATTGAATTCAGTCCTTCTACATGGGTGATTTTTCTTTATGATTTTTTTCGTGCAGGAGGATATGTAATACCTAGTGAGAATACAGGCAGAAATCCCGACTATGTCTTTCTTAGCCTTAGGGATTTCTGCCTGTATTCTCACTAGGTATTACATATCCTCCTGCACGAAAAAAATCATGAAGAAAAATCACTCGAGGAAATCACTGAAGAAGTTTTTGAAGAACCCTCAGGTGTATCTTCTCATGGTATTCCTGCAGGAACGCTACAGCGTATGTACAATATAAATTATTCTTATTGCCGTTAGGCCACGAGAAATGCAAATATTTAACAAAGGTATTGTTCGTCATCCATCGACGAAATATTTAATGGATAATTTTGAACCACGCCGATCGAAGCCGCCGCCGCCGAGAACTACCGCGGAAAATTAGAAAATTACATTTACACCGGCGCCGGCTCAAAGTAGGTCGGTGCACAGATCTATTAAGGCCCTCACGCAATACAGCGGAACGACGACGAAAACGGCAGATTTTACTCTTTTCTCGATCAAACGTGTTGAACGACGTTTGAACACTTTTTAATGTGAACGATGTGCAAGCCAACGGGGTTCAAATTAAAAAGTGTTCAAATTAAAAACGGTCATATTACCGACGGTCCACGGTAATAAATAAATATAAAATCTCTAGCCGTGTGGTAAGACGCGCGGCTACAAAGCAAGACCATGCTGAGGGTGGCTGGGTTCGATTCCCGGTGCCGGTCTAGGCAATTTTCGGATTGAAAATTGTCTCGACTTCCCTGGGCATAAAAGTATCATCGTGTTAGCCTCATGATATACGAATGCAAAAATGGTAACTTGGCTTAGAAACCTCGCAATTAATAACTGTGGTAATGCTTAATGAACACTAAGCTGCGAGGCGGCTCTGTCCCAGTGTGGGGATGTAATGCCAATAAGAAGAAGAAGAAGAAGAAGAAGAAAATCTCTAGAAATGTCTGTTTGGTTTAGACACAAAAATGTTCGAAAACTTTGATTTACGCTCTTTTGTCTTTCTATACCTGATTCGTTGTTTTTGTGTATGCACTTCCGGGAAACAGCCACTTCGGTTACTCCAGCCCGACTTTTCATATTAGCTTTTTTCTCCACTCTCGTCAAAACGTAGGTATATGTAGGTGTCAAATACTGCAAATAAACAAATTTGTCCAAATCATTTTGAATTTACCGTGCTTCAATGAATTTACCTGTCATTCCTGGATAGATGCCGGTTGAAATTGGCGATCGTGGAATGTCTGCCTGCATCGACTTGGCTCTCTACGCTCAACTGGTTCCCATTACCCGAAATTGATTTCGAGAGCAAAGTGTTAACTTTCGTTCTTCCGTTATTTTTTTCCTGTACGCCCATCAGTGCTTTCCTCCTGAGACTTTCCTCCAGGTCATTCATCGTAATGATTGATTCCGCCGCTGGTATTCCTGAGGAACAATTGATATGCAAGAAAAGAACGAGGATTGTAAACAACTTTTTGTTTGCAATTATAAGTCAAACCCTGTATACAACGTAGGGAAACATATGACATTAAGATCAATTCCTACGAACCCCAATCCCCCAACATTTGGTGCCGTGACCAGGATTGGCGGTTGAGTCGGGACGGAACCCTCATAGAACATCCAGAAGATTGTGACTTTGTGGTATTGTTCGGTGGATTAGAATGTCGCCAGAACCATTTTGCTAGCGATAAAGAAAGTGAGAAATTGTTGCGAAATATTTCATCTACAATTCAGCACGCACTCTCCCTCCCAAACGATCTATCTCGCATCAAGGGCTGGAGTGTTTGTTGCAGCTTTTTGTTGCATTGGCAGCCGTTGTTGCAGTTTATTGCTTGATACAAGGCCTAATTTAATTAGGCCACAGGTGAGTGGTCCTAATTCTTAAACTATTTCTGTGCGGTGCTACTTGGATCCATTTCTTCCTTTCATGCGAGGCGCGCGATCATCGTACTACTCTATTCTACCTCATCTATACGTTGGAATCGGAGGGGTGGTGATCAGTATCGAGTGGAACAGCTCAACAGAGGATTGGTTTGGTGGTAGTGGAAATCAATAAACCTGGCTGGTCATCTCTGGATCGCTTGTTTACATTGGATCGGTGGAGTTCGGTTATATTGGCTACACGTGGTTGATCGGATTATTATCGCTGGATTGGTTCACACTATCACATCGTGCACGACTGGATATTACTGATAGCAGCTTTATACATATACAAGGCCCATTGAAGACAGGCCTCAGGTGAGTGCCTGTCCAATACATTATCCCTATCTGGTCGATGCTATTTTGGCTTTTTTCGTCTACCCTTTTTATGTAACGATTGAACGTCGTCGTTGAGGAATCGTCTGGACGTCGTTTGTGTATAATTTTTTATCCTTTATTTATTTGGTAGGCACTCTGTGTTACTTAACCGCTACTGTGCCGAGATCAACGGTGGTAATCTGCAATCCACATAGAATCTATTTTTATATTTTTCCTTTGTTCATTGTTGTTGTCGTTGCTGGTCCATCTCGTCGTGAGTCCATTGTGTTCGTTTTGTCCATGTCGTATCCACAATCGTTGCATTGTCCGTTGCCATTTATCCGGGTGACGTTGGAGGAATGCCTGAGAAGAAAAAATTGTCAGTCGTCATCAGGCAGCGTACGGTGAGGTGCACCCGGAGTGTTTAGTACTGCACTGTATATGCAGATATTATCTTAGTGGGGCGAGTGAATTTTGATTAAAACTCAAGGCCTAATGAAGACAGGCTACAGGTTAGTAGCTTTCCAACAATTATATTTCGGTTTGGTGGTGCTGCGTAAGGTTTTTTTCTCTTTCATTGCGGCGAATGCGGCAACAGATCGTGTGATCTATATTTCCGGCAGAACTGATAGTTTGGGTATGGCTGGAGGTATCAAATAAAAGATTAAGAAGCGCGAGCGCATTTTTGCTGCTTTGCGTCGCCAATTACAATTCTTGGCGACATACGATTACGAAATTAGAGGCAACTTGGGAAGATTTCATGAGCTGCAGGAGGAAAATTTGCAGAGTTGGATGCAAAGGGGGAGTATGAGCAGGAGACAAATAATGCGTATGGTGAATTCGAGACTCAGTACTATGAACTACGGGCATCTTTTATGGAGAAACTGGCACCTCCTGCTCCGGGGCCAAACCTGGAGAACTCTATGCGGAATAATAGTGCGTTGGGACTACATACTGCTTGTCTGCCGTCTGTTGCCGGAGTTCGACGGAGACTAAAGGTGGCTTTGCTTCAAGTCTACTTTTGTTTCGCTAATCAACGATTTCCAAGAACTAGCGATGTGCAGAAGTTTCATTACCTGAAATCTGTACTGAAAGGGGAAGCGGCCAAGTTGATCGAGTCTTTAACGATCACCAACGACAATTACGTGATTGCATGGGAAACTATTACGAAGCGGTACTCGAATGAATATCTGCTGAAGAAGCGGCACCTTTAGGCGTTAATGGAGTTCCCTAAGGTTGAAAAAGAGTCGGCAGTACGGATTCATGGATTGGTGGATGAGTTCGATCAACGTCTGAAGGTATTGAAGCAGCTTGAGGAGAAGACTGAGCACTGGGGAGCGAGGATTCTCCACTAGATGTGCTCAGCTGGACACACACACTCTGCAGCTAGTGGGAGATCATGCAGCATCACTGAGAGAGCCAACATTCGTGGCGTTGGTGGGACTTTTAGAGAAGAGAACAAGGTTCTGGAGCTCACAGTCCAATACTGCACAGTAAAAAAATTGTAATATCGCATCAGATTAGATGACATCATCGCCGTGTAAATCACGTGTATTATTACATCTGTTTGGTGTAACAAAAAATGACGTAATTGGTATTTTGAAGCCAAAATGAAACGATGTACGACGTAATATGTTCGACGTAATGGAAAAACAACGTAATAACCAGCCAGCAGAAACCTCGCTTTCGGCGGCTGGATTAGTGATCGGAATTTTCTTTCATGATTCCAAAATCCTTTTAAAAAGATAATTGTATTTTGTTTTCATAATTTTCGTCAATATAACAAACTAAATAAATTAATTTCTGGAAATAGTAAAAGTATTTTATAAATATTGCCTTTCCGGTATATTTTCTTAGGTCTCGTTTTCTTTTATTTTTTATTCTTAGAATTTTAGTGTTAGCTTAAAGAATAGTATTTCAAGATTTTTGAATTTTTACAGGTCTACTAAAAAGGCGCCAATAGAAATATTGTCGGTAGCGGCGTGATCAAATATTTCCAGCCGGTGGTGACGACGTGAGTTTGTGTGGACTTATTTTATACATTTAACATTTTTTTGTCGATAGGTATTTGATTTATTTCACTTAGGAATTCTTTCGGAAATTTCTTGAGGAATTTCTCCACAAATTTCTTCAGAAATTTCTTCTCAAATTCATTCGGAAACTCGTTTAGCAATTCCCCAAAACATTTTTCATTTTCTCCGGCATTTTCTTCTACATTCCTCCCAAAATTCCTTCACGAGTTCTTCGGAAAGTCATCCAGGAGTTATCCGATAATTCCCCAGGACTTCCTTCGGAAATTCGACCAGAGTTCCATGAATATTCCTCTTGCAGTTTCCTTTGGAAACCTCCAAGAATTTCTCGGAAATGCTTTCAGGAGTTCGAAATTTCTCTAGAAGATCTTCCGAAAATTTCTCAAGAAGTCTTTGAGGACATTTCCCAGGAGTGTTTTCGGAAATTCAGGCAGAGTTCTACGGCATGTCGGCCAGGCAATTCTTCCCGAAATCAATCCAGAGTTCCACTAGAATTGCCTGAATACACTCTACTGTGCCTTGGTTAGACCATATTGAAACGCTTCGATTGTTTAGGCCCCATACCAGGTTTCATGGTGTCTTCCGGAAATTATTTCAAAAGTTCCTTCGGAAATTCCTACAGAAATTCCTCCAGATTTCTTTAAGAATATTTTCGGCAATTCCTTCAAGAGTTACTCTGGAAAGTCTACCAGAAATTCCTCTTGAAACTACTCCAAGAGTTCCTGTGAAAATCCTCCAGGAGTTTTTCGAAATTCTTCCAAGAGTTGTGAAGGAAAGACCCATAGGAATTCCTTCAAAAGTTTTCCGAAATCCTCCAAGCGTTCCTCTAGAAAATACTCAACTGTCAATAATACCAAAATACCAATTTCTCCGAGAATGCCTTTAAAATTCCCGGAGTTCCGCCGAAACCACAAAACTACCTTCGAAAATTTCTTCAAAGTTTCTCAGAAATTCCTCGAAGAAATCCAGAGAAATTTATCCAAGAGTTCATTCAGGAGTTCACGGAAGTTCATGCAGGAGTTCCACCAGAAGTCCTCGGAACCCAAGCAACACCTCTTGTTTCTCAGTGAGTAACAACAACTGTGGTGTGACTTACTAAAGGTCTGACTTATGCACAACGCGTCGTATTTGGGACTCCTTTTACTGCACAAAAGCGCAAGAGGTGAAGCCTATTTGCAACATCTTGCGGCTACAATGAAAATAAAAACACAAAAACCAACCGGAATCGAACCATGGACCTTAAGATTTGCAACCTTCTACTATAACCATCACAACAACAATTCTATTTGGAGATTCTGCTTCAAGTCACATAAACAACAAAGTCATTGTAAATCATTGTACCTTATACACCATGGGGGACTGTCAAAATAAAATACTGCTCAGCTGAGCTTAGTGTTTTGCAACATATCAGAAACATTGTCGTAACAGCAATAAACCGAAGTGTTATTTATTCGCAACTTATCTGTTTTGTTTCTGATAAGAAACACACGTAATTTTAAACCACCCAAGAGTGATGGGTAGAATATTGCGACGCCACTAAACGGAAATGAAAATTGTAATTTTCTGAAACAGGGAAGTGGTTTAATGTGACTCGATGTATGCCAGTGTCTCAATGCAATTTATTAGGAACAAACACTATTTGAAAGATGTTGCGCGTGCTGCTTGGGAAGGATATCTAAGAATTCCTCCAGAAATCTTGCGGAAGTTCCTCCAGAAATTCCGGCGGAAAGCCTCCAGAAATTCTGCGGAACTTCCTCCAAGTTTCTGCAGGAGTTCTCCAGGATAACTGGAAGTTCATCCAGGAATGCCTGCAAAAGTTCCTCCGAGAATTTCTGCAGCAGTTCTTCCAGGAACTCCTGCAAGAGTTCTTCCAATTCCTCCGAATTTGTTCCAGGAATTCCTGCGGAAGATCTTTCTGGAATTGCTCCGGAAGATTCTCCAGTTTTTTAGGTAGTTCCTATGGGAATTCTCCGTATAATCCCCTCCAAGAGTTCCTACGGAAGTTCATCCAGAAAATTCTCTAAAGATCTCCCAGGAGCTTCTGCGGAAGTTCCTCAAAGTATTCTGTGGAAGATCTCCAGGATTCCTGCGGAAGTTCTTCCACAAATTCTGCAGCAGCTCTAAAGAATATCCTGCAGAAGATCCTTTAGAATCGCTCAGGAAGTTTCTTCAAGAGTTCTTTCGGAAGTTCCTATTAAAATTCTGTAATGTTCCTCCAAGATTCTTTCGGAAGTTCTTCCGTATCCTAGGAAGTTCTCCAAGAATTCTGCGAAAGTTTCGGAAGTTCTTCAGAATTCTGCAAAGTTCCTCAAGGAATTGCTCCAAAGTCTCCGGATTTTTTCCAGAATTCCTCGGAAGTTCCTCCAGGAATTGCTCCTGAAGTCTTCCAGAATTTCTTCAGAAGTTCTCCAGAAGATTCTCCGAAGTTCCTCCAAGAATTCTTTGAAGTTTAAGTTCCTTCAGAAATTCTGCAAAAGTTCCTCAAGAATTGCCCCAAAGTTTCTAAGACTCTCCGGTAGTTCTCCACGAACTCTCAGGAAGTTCTCCAGTAATTTCACGGAAAATCCTCAGGAATTCCTTCTGAAATTTCTCCAAAATACCTGCGGAAAATGCGTCAGCAATTCCGTGGAAGATTCTCCAGGAATTCTGCGAGTCTTAGAATTCCTCTCAGGAATTTTTCAGGAAGTTTCTCAAGAATTCCTCCGTATGTTCCTGCAGAACTTCTTCAGAATTGCTGGAATGTTCCTCCAGAGCCTGCAGAAGTTTCTAAGAATTCCTACGAAGTACCTCCAGGAATTGTCCCCAAAGTTTCTCAAGGATTTTCTCCGGAAGTTCCTCCAAGGAATTACTCCGTAAGTCCCTCCAGGTTTTTGAGGAATTCTCCAGGAATATCTCCGGTAGTTCACCTTGAATTCCTCGAAAAGTTTGTCCAGTGATTTCTGCAAGAGTTCCTCCCGGAATTCTCGTAAATTTCTCCAAGAATATCTGCGGATGTTGCGTCAGGAATTCTTGTGGAAGTTCTTCCAGAAATTCTGTGAAGTTCCGTCAGAAATTTCTCCGGAAGTTCCTCCAGAAATTCCTCCGTAGATCCTCCAAAATTCCTAAAGAAGTTCTTATAGGAATTCCCGAAAGCTTCATTTAAAATTCCTGCGAAAGTTCTTCCAGAGATTCCTGCGGAAGTTCTCGGAATTTACTAAAGTTCTTCCAGGAATTGCTCTGGAAATTCATTCAGGAATTTTTCTCCTTATGTTCCTTCGGAAGTTTTCAAGGAATTCCAGCGGAAGATCTCAGGATTTTGTGCGGAAGTTCCTCCAGGAGTTGCCCGGAAGTTCTTCCAGGATTAACTCCAAGCTTCTAGAATTCTTCATGGATCCTCCAAGGATTCCTCCTCCTCCAGGAACTCTTCCAAAACGTCTGCATTGCGTCGTACCCTGTAGGAAAATTCCTCCAGAAATTCTTCTTGCGGAAGCTACCCCAGTGATTCCTCAGATGTTCTTTCAGCAATTGCTCCGGAAATTTACTCATGAGTTTTCAGGAAGTTCCTCAAGAATTCCTCCGTATGTTCCTGCAGAAGTTCCTTCGGAAGTTCCTCCAAGAATTCCAGCAGCAGTTTTTCCAGCTCAATCAGAATTTTTTTCCGGAAGATCCTCCAGGAGTACCAACGGAAGATCATCCAGGTATCCCTGTAGAAGTTCCTCTAGAATTCCTGCAGAAGTTACTCCAAGAGTACCTCCGAACTCCTCCTGAGAATTCCACCGATAGTTCCTCCAAGAATTCCTCCGGAAGTTCCTCCAGAAAATTCTGCGGAAGTTCCTCCAGAGTTCCTGCAGCCCTTCTACAGGAATTCATGCGGAAGTTCCTCTCTAATTCCTTCCAAGTTACTCCAGGAATTTTTCTCCAGGTTTTTTTGAGGATGTCTCTTTGGAATTCTTATCCTGAAGTTCCCATGTCCTAGAGTTCCTCCATGAATCTCTCCGAGGTTCCTCCAAGAATTTTTCCGAAGCTTCTCCAAAATTCCTCCGAAGATCCTGTTCCTCAAAGAAATCTTCTAAAGTTCCTCAAGGAATTCCTGAGGAATTACTCCAGGAATTCCTGCGAAAGCTCCTCAACGAATACCTGCGAAAGTTCCTTCAGGAATTCCCAGAAGTTCCTCCTGAAATTCCTGCGGAAGTTTCTCCAAGAATTGTTCCTGAAGCTTCTCCAGGATTCCTAAAGTTCCATCAGGAATTGCTCCAGAAGTTCTTTCAGAATTGCCCAGAAGTTCCACCAGGTTTTTCTGAGAAAGTTCCTCCACGAATTACTCAGGAAGTTCCTCCAACTACAGGAGGTCCTCAGGGATTCTTTTGAAATATCTCCAGGAGTTCCTGTGGAAGGTTCAAGAATTCCTGTGGAAGTTTCTCCAGAAATGCTCATGAAAGTTCCTCAGAAATTCTCGAAAGTTCCTCCATGAATTCCTGCCAAAGCTCCTCAAGGAATTCCTCCTGAATTTTCGCCAGGATTCCTCCGAAGTTCCTCCAGGAATTGATCCAGAAGTTCCTCAAGAAATTACTTCACAAATTTATCCGAATCTAGGAATTCCTCCGGTAGATCCTCCAAGAATTTCTCAAAGTTCTTTCAGTAATTTCTGCGGAAGTTCCTTGAGGAATTTCTGTGATTCCACTGATAGCTCCTCCGGAAGTCTTCCAGCAATTTCTGGGAGTTCTTCCAGAATTCCAGAAGTTTCTCCAAGAATTCCTGCAGAAGTTCCTCCTAGAATTCCAGAAGTTTTTTATTATTATTAATCTTTATTAAGAGACTTTCAGCCCTAGGCTGGCTCTGCCTCTGGAAGTTACTCCAGGAATTCCTTGAGAAATTCCTTCAGAAAAATCTGCGGTAGTTCCTTCAGGAATTCCTGTGGAACTTCTTCCAGCAATTACCTGAAGTTCCACCAGGAATTGCTCCAGTTCCTCCAGAGGCTCCTCCAGGAAGTACCTCCAGAATCCCTCCAGTTCCTTCAGGAATTCCTCCGAAAGTTTCTCGAATTCCTTCGAAGTTCCTCCTGGTGCGTTCCAAAGTCTACAGAAGTTCCTCCAGGAGTTCCTCCGGAATTCCACCAAGTTCTCACAGTTCTTCCAGGATTTCATCCGGATCTTTAATAATTTTGGACGCTTCCAGAATTTTTTCGATTTAAAAATTTTAAAATTAAAATTTGGAATTAAAAAAATTTCAGAAAATGTCTTGTGAAATTAAAAAAACCGGAGATACAAACTTTCTGGAGGAATAACGAATAATTTCTAGAGGAATTCATAAAACCCAGAGGAATTCCTGAAGGATTCCTAAACGATTTTCCGAGAGAATTTTCAGAGGAATATTGAAAATAATACCTGAAGGAATTTTCCGGTTGATTTTTAGGAACTCTGTGGAATTTTCTGGAGAAACTCGTTATTGAGTTCTTTACGAATCTATTTAGAGTTCCCGGAGCTGAGGTGGTGGTGGATTTATAGGTATTCCATGTAACTTTCCAAGGTCTTTCTGTAGAGTACAGAGGTAATTTAAGAGTACTTAAAAGAAAATTTTGGACCCTAGAGGAATTTCTGTACACAAAGAAATTTTCGAGAAAATACCAAAAAAATCCTGGAAGAACATCCTGACTAAGTACTTGGATGAAATCCTGAGAACTTGTAGGAACTTTAGGGGAATTCATGGAGGAACTCGTGGAGGAATTCCAGAGTCTTCGAAGCAATTCCAGGAAGAACTTCCGGAGGAATTCTGGAGGAATTTCTTGGAGGAGCCTGAAGGGACTTCTGAGCATTCCTGGAGGTACTTCGAGCAATTTCTGTGGAACTTCCTAGGTAATTGCTGGAACAGTTAACAGGAATTCCTGAGGAGGCGGGCCAAGCATAGGGCTGAAAGTCTCTTAATAAAGATAAATAAAAAAACTTTCGCAGGAATTCTAGGAGGAACTTTCATCATTATACTGTACTTAATACTATTGTAACACTCAACACAGATCTACAAAACACGAAGAAGCATCGGTCAGCGTGGACTGCACCGAGCAGTTAAGTCAGTTAGTAGCCAAATGATAACCGAACAGGCAACAGACAAAAATAAAAGCGAAAAGTGATCGCGCGCGGTTCATTAAACAAGTAAAATTGTACTTATTTGAGCAACGGAAAATAAAGCGGCTTTTACCTCATAACGTGCATTCAGTGGAATTTGTTTGTGGACTTGTGAAAGAAGAACTACTCAAAGTGTCGTAAACCCTGTACACAAGGGGAAGGGTCATTTGGCCGAAACCCATTCGGCCGAAAGCCATTTGGCCGAATGCCACTAGGCCGAAAGTTGTTTGGCCGAATATACCATTTGGCCGAACAGACCATTAGGCCGAAAGTCATTTGGCAGAATGGGTCATTTGGCCGAAAGGGTCGTTTGGCCTGAAGGTTCATCAGGCCGAAAGTCATTTGGCCGAATGGGTCGTTTGGCCGAAAGGGTCATTACGCCGAATGAGTCGTTTGGCCGAATGGGTCATTTGGCCGAATCGGTCGTTTTACCGAAAGGGTCGTTTGGCCGAAAGGGTCGTTTGGCCGAATGGGTCGTTTGGACGAATGGGTCGTTTGGCCGAATGAGTCGTTTGACCATATGGGTCGTTTGACCGAATAGGTCGTTTGGCCGAATAGATCGTTTGGCCGAAAGGGTCGTTTGGCCGGATGGGTCGTTTGGACGAATGTGTCATTTGGCCGAATGGGTCGTTTGGCCGAAAGGGTCGTTTGGCCGAAAGGCTCGTTTGGTCGAATGGGTCATTTGGCCGAAATTAATCTTCACACTGTAAAAAGTGAGAAGCGCGAAATGAGTAGTGAGACGTCTCACTACCAACTTCGCAGACGTCTCACTTCTCATTCCTCATTTATCACTTCTCGCTGTCAAAAGTGAGAAACACAAAGTGAGTAGGGAGACGTCTCACTACTCACGTCGCGCTTTTCACTTTTTATAGTGAGAAGAGAAAAATGAAGAAAGAGAAGTAAGACGTCTCACTTCCCACTTCTCTTTTCTCATTTCTCACTTCTCATTGTGAAAAGTGAGTAGTAAGACGTCTCACTACTAACTTTTCACAGTGAGAAGTGAGAAATGAGGAGTGAGAAGTGAGACGTCTCAGTGCTCACGTCGCGCTTTTCACTTTTTATAGTGAGAAGAAAAAAATGAAGAAAGAGAAGTAAGACGTCTCACTTCCCACTTCTCTTTTCTCATTTCACACTTCTCATTGTGAAAAGTGAGAAGTGAGACGTCTCACTACTCACTTTTCACAGTGAGAAGCGAGAAATGAGGAGTGAGAAGTGAGACGTCTCAATACTCACTTTGCACTTCTCACTTTTTACAGCGAGAAGTGATAAATGAGGAGTGAGAAGTGAGACGTCTCACTTCTCACTCCTCATTTCTCGCTTCTCACTGTGAAAAGTGAGTAGTGCGAAGTGATTAGTGAGACGTCTCACTAATCACTTCGCGACTCTCACTTTTTACAGCGTGATGTTATGAATGAAGAGTGAGAGTGAGACGTCTCACTTCTCACTTATCGATGTAAAAAGTGGGTAGTAAGACGTCTCTCTCCCAACTTCTCACTACTCACTTTTTACATCGAGAAGTGATAAATGAGGAGTGAGAAATGAGACGTCTCACTTCTCACTCCTCATTTATCACTTCACGCTGTAAAAAGTGAGAAGCGCGAAGTGAGTAGTGAGACATCTCACTACTAATTTCGCGCTTCTCACTTTTTACAGTGAGAAAAGAAAAATGAAGAGTGAGAAGTAAGACGTCTCTCTTCTCATTGCTAATTCTCACTTTTCAAATGAACTATTCAGCTGAATGTCCTATTCGGCCAAATGACCCTTTCGGCCAAACGACCCTTTCGACCAAATTACCCTTTCGTCCGAATGACACTTTTGCCCAAATGACCCTTTCGGCCTAATGACCTTTTCGGCCAAACGACCCATTCGGCCAAACGACCTATTCGGCCAAACGACCATTTCGGCCAAACGACTCTTTCGGCCAAACGACCCTTTCGGCCCAATGACCCTTTCGGCCAAATGACCCATTCGGCCAAACGGTCCTTTCGGCCAAACGACCCATTCGACCAAACGTTCATTTCGGTCAAACGACCTTTTCTGCCAAATGACCCATTCGGCCAAACGACCCTTTCGGCCAAACGACCCTTTCGGCCAAACAACCCATTCGGCCAAACGACCCATTCGGCCAAATGACTTTCGGCCAAATGACCCTTTCGACCAAACAACCCTTTCGGCCAAACGACCCTTTCGGCCAAATGACTTTCGGCCAGATGGGTTTCGGCCTAATGGTCTGTTCGGCCTAGTGGCATTCGGCCGAATGGGTTTCGGCCAAATGACCCTTCCCCGTACACAACGTAGGGAATACATAAGTGGCATTCGGACTCAACTTACGAACCCGAACATTTGGTGCCGTGACTAGGATCGTATAGCGTTGGAACCAAGCAAGGAAGTGGGAATTCATGTGTTTTTCTTTCTACTGTAGTTGTATGGGCTAGGGTGGTTAAAAAAACGAACAGTGGATAAAGTCTATGACATAACCGCTAAGTGGACGTAGGACTTGACTTGACCATGCCCTTAAGATACATAATATGTCCAAATTTCTCACATCAACTATTTTGGATAAAAAATGGGCGTTGCATACCATTCCTTGGCAAAATCTCCTCATCAAACCGACACAGAAATCAAATCTACCTCGAACAAAAATCATCAAAAAAAAATTCAGGAAGTATCTGTCCGGTCACGAAATATTAGCCTCGACAGTGGCAACCTTCCCACTGAAAGACTGCCTGAAATAAACCACAAGTTGGCTCAGCAGGGGATGTAGACTGTATCTCAGCCCTTCCACTGAAGGGCCTTCTAATCCGTGCGATAGCGACTGAAGGAGAACATTATTTTTAACTCTTATAGCCTTGAAAAAAACTGTTTGCTTCGGCTAAGTGCAAAAAGTAAGAAAACGATCTTTTCTAAAAACCGCGAATTTCTAGTGATGGTATACAAAAGACTGAATGCTCTGCGAGCGAATGCACTTTTCTTTTATAGCTTATTTTGAATCTTCTCTGCTTCCCAATTGGTGGGCCAATCAGCTAGTGTCTTGTACCCCGCTTCTTTGTCAGCCAAAGCGTCATCATCATCAACGCGTTCGAGAAGGGCTTCTTCTTTTTTACGCTTGTTGCTTGCTGCTGGCGTCTATTTCCTAACGGGACTTTTCGCTAGATACAGGCCAATAAGCCGGGCAAGCGAGCTTAGAATTGCAGTTCAGGTGGGAGGTACGTGTTCTTTACTGAGACAACATTGTTAGTAGTAGAAGGAAGGAAACACCCGGACATGGGATTTCGGGTGATAAGATTTAGAATTCATAACATGGGACGATCATTCAGTCATGTTCGCTTTGTGTGTGGTCAGTATCAAACAATATTTTTCTACATATTTTTTTATCAATGCCAATATTGCATTGATCAATGCATTGATATTTAACGTGTATTTGCTTAGAATTTAGTTTTGGGTCGCGCGGATTTGGCGCAGAATGGATTTTCATGTCGCGAGGAAATGGCGTGGATTTGATTTTAGTCGGCGCGGAAAATATTTCAGGATCTCCGTAACAACTCTGCAATTTCTATCCCGAAGGGAATTGAAAGCTTTGATATTGATCTCTATCTTTGGCTCTCTGAAGAACCGTTTGTTTTGTGGACATACATGCTGCATCATGTGGCTTTTCTTCAGCCTGTCTCGGCTCATCACCGATGCCGGCCGGTCTCAGCTCGACTCTGCTGCTGCTGCCGGTATCTGCTCAGCATTGCTGCTTTGTCGGGTCCGTAGGGTGGACTGCTGCTGTACTGGCTAGGTTTCGGCTGATGATGGTGGCTTCGATGACTTCATTCCATGCTCCAAGGTGTGAGTGCTGTTCAATCGATGATGCGGTTGCTTCGGTTGTCCCGGTCAGCGGCTGCTCATTCGCTGGTGTCTGCACCAATCAGAACATGGTAATGGAATGATGCAAGAATTATGCGGTACCCATATTTATAGGTTCCCTTGATCTCAATGTTTTTCATTGAAAACAGTTTCATGCCTATTGAAACAAGTTTTTCGGGTCTTATCAAGCATGGACATGAAAGGCATAAGGTACACTGGGGGAAGTGGAAAAAGGGGGTAAGTGTAAAAATCGACTCGAAAAATTGGAATTGTGCATACTTCACAGTTTTCACCACATCATAGCATCATGCAAGAATATACTTTGATGCTCACACTAATACTATGTTGAAATTTGTATAACACATACACTAACACGGTTAACGCTTGAACTGTAATTTTAGATTTCGCGAAAAATTGATATTTGCATTCATAAAATTAATTCTTATTTGCACCAATTGTTCTTTTTTCAAGTGAATTTATATCACAGGTGACCATTACAATACAATTAAACTAATCCCATTCAATTGGTAGTGGTTTGTACCAAGAAAGCAAATAATTCAAAGATTTTACACTTACCCCAGGTATCAAACACTGCGGGGGAAGTGGATAATGTTCTAATTACGCAATTTTTCTTCCCTCCAGGGTTTATTTCGATAGCTGTGAATCTTAATATGTTCCTTCTTTGTTATCATTGTGATTCCAGTGGTGATTGGACTCATATAAATGAGAAAATGCCTGATTAATCCACCTATCGGTACTGATGCCTTTCACATGTTTTCCATATGAAAAAAATATATAAGAAAGTTAAAAATAGCACTGATAGGTAAATATATTGTATAATTCACATTCATTTTATTCCTAACAAGTTTCGCCGTTGAATGCAATTTTTTGCGAACAAATCGGTTAAGGTCAAGTGCTTAAGAATAGCTGATAATTTTGTACGTGCTTTGCGAACACACATACATACAAATACGCACATACAGACATCATCTCAATTCGTTAAACTAAGTTGATTAGTTTATAACCCTGTAAGTCCCATTTTTCCTTTAAAATGTTCATCTTTGGGGCGAACATATAGACTTTACGTACACTTAGTGTCCGAGAAGGCAAAACCAGCCCTCCCCTAGCTATTACGAGAATTCCTTGAGGATCTAGTCCGTTAAGGTAATGAAATTATTCCACAAAAGATACTCAGAGTTATTATCGTATTGATTTTAGTTATATGTAACTACTCATCACTATTGAAGGTCAAGGCAACATGGGTTT
This sequence comes from Armigeres subalbatus, assembly GCF_024139115.2. Taxonomy (NCBI): domain Eukaryota; kingdom Metazoa; phylum Arthropoda; class Insecta; order Diptera; family Culicidae; genus Armigeres; species Armigeres subalbatus. The sequence continues at coordinate 36,952 of NW_026941781.1, forward strand.
TCCACTTACCCCATCCTACTAGGGAAAGTGGAAATAGAACTCCTAATTTTAAAATCTATTTCCATAAATTTCAAGCGATCAAAATGGTATGAATTACCGCACAGTTGGTGCAAAATTGACTGTTTTTGATAGCCCATTTTGATTGAACGCATTTAAATAATTTAAACTGGTTTTACACTAATTCAAACATGCACTATCGATTTTTCCTTTTCCACTTCCCCCAGTGTACCTTACTTGAAATCTGTCGATTGAGGGGCTTACCGCAGAAATTCGTCCACTGAGACGAACGCTATTAACGTTTAAAATCTTTCAACACAGCGTAACGCGGTCGATTTGAATATTTTGAAATGACACCCGGTATAGTAAAGAGAGACGTAAGTCCTACGTCAAAATCGATTTTGCTCCACAGTGCTCATATGATTCTTTACCATGTTCTGAGTGTCCTCTGAAAATTTGAACTCATTTGGATTAAAACTGATTTAGCACAAGCCGTACAAATTAGTATGGGGAAAATGATTTTTTTATTAACCTGTTAATGACGCTTCCCAATAAGCGCAGATTAAAAGAAAACCTATATAGCAAGGAGGAATACTTAACAGCTTTCACCCAACGAAAACCGCACGTCGATTAATCGCCCCAATAATTAGTAATCGATTTTAAGACAGGTTGCGAATCTTTAGACATGATCGTTAAACTTCTTTGAGGGCATCACTGAAATGTGCAGTGCAACATAGTAGCCTGAATTTGTCTGTGCTATCTTTCGCGCCACGAGTAGCAATGTTGCCTGTTGAGAAGTTACGCAATTCGCTCCAGACAACCACGGTATAGATTAAATTCGATTACTAATTATTGGAACAATTAATTAAGATGCGGTTTTCGCTGAGTGAAAACTTTTGAGTATTGCATTTAGCTATGTAGGTTTTCTTTCTACCTGAGGGAAGCGTCATTATCAGTATAATGAAAAAATAAATTTCCCCATAACTAATTTGCATGCAAACTTGAAACGGCTTGTGCTAAATCAGTTTTAATCAAAATGATCTCAAATTTTCAGAGGACACTCAGAACATGGTAAAGAATTAGATGAGCGCTGTGGAGCAAAATCGATTTTTTGAACCACCCTAATGGGTACGTGATCAGAACGGTGGTAAGCAGTTGGCTCGTGCACTGTTGGACAGCGGCTCGCAGGTCAATGTCATGAGTGAACGTTTGTGTCAAATGCTCAAATTGAAGAGGCGGACAATATGCGTACCAATCACGGGAGTAGGGCAAGCGGAGTCGGTGGCAAAACATTCCGTTCGTGCTACCATCAGTTCCAGAGTCGCTGATTTCATGACCGAAATGGAGTTTTTGGTACTGCAGAGGGTGACTTCCGAGCTACCTTCTGTAACGGTTCCGATTGCTCATTGGAAGATTCCACAAGGGCATCCGTTGGCGGACCCACAGTTTAATACAAGCGGGCGAATTGATATGCTACTGGGGGCCGAACATTTCTTCACCTTCCTTCGCGCGAGAGAGATGAAACGGATCGTCTTGGGTCCACAGCTTCCAGTTCTTGTAGATTCTGTGTTTGGATGGATCGTGTCTGGGAAGGACGCAAGTCTACAACAAAAGAGGTCGGTGCGATGCTGTACAGTAACTACCCCCGTCAATCTCGAAGAAATGCTGGAAAGATTTTGGAAGGTGGAAAGCTGCAGCGAAGGACCAGCATGGTCAAAGGAGGAGGAGGACTTCAAACGCACTTATTCCAGAGCGGTTGATGGATGGTACATTGTTCAGCTTCCAAAGCATCTTAGTTTCGATCGAATGCTGGGAGAGTCAAGAACTGCAGCTTTGGACAGGTAACGAAAATTGGAAAATCGGCTGGAGAGGAATCCCACAATGAAGGAGCAATATCACGCATTCATGCAGGAGTATTTGGACATGGGGCACATGCGAAGGTTAACGGATGTGGAGATGCAAGAGGAGGCCAATGGAATGGACGAAATTAAACAACGGAAGGTTTTTTACTTGCCACACCATGCGGTGGTTAAGGAGTCGAGCACGACAACCAAGTTGCGCGTTGTATTTGATGCCTCAGCGTGCTCCAGCATGCTTTCGCAAGCATGAAGTTGCTCTTGTGGGGGACGTGGAAAAAATGTATAGGCAGGTTCTCCATGATACAAACGATTCTCTTCGCCTTAGAATATTCTTTCGGTTCAACAAGGATGAACCAATTGGTGTCTACGAACTGCTAACGGTAACGTATGGGCTAAAACCTGCATCTTATCTGGCAACCCGTACGCTTCAACAGTTAGCAACCGATAAAGGTTTGGAAAACACTCCAGCCAATGCCGCGTTGAAGATTTTTTTTTTTACATTGACGACTATTGGAGGCGCTTCAACCGTTGAAGAGGCAGTATTACTACGTGGAGATCTAACGTCCTTGATGGCCAAAGGGGGATTCCCAATCCGTAAATGGTGTTCAAACCACTCTGAAGTTTTGGCAGGTATCCCTAAAGACCAATTAGGAACCAATCTCACGATTTCGTTTGACTTGAGCCCGGATGAAAAAGTCAAAACTTTAGGCATCACATGGGAACCTAAAGCGGACCAACTTCGTTTCATATTCAACGTTAGCGACGATGAAGGTGCTTGGACTAGACGGCGTATTTTGTCTGCGATAGCGAAGTTGTTTGATCCGCTCGGCTTGATTTCTCCCGTGGTGGTGACTGCAAAGATAATCATGCAGGAGTTGGCGCTACTACAATCCGGATGGGATTCCCCGGTTCCTACGCAGCTAGAGCAGAAATGGAAGGATTTTCATCGTCAACTATCTAAACTGGCCAAATTCAACATTCCCAGATTTGCCTTCATATCGGATTACGTCGATGTACAGCTGCACTGCTTCGCCGACGCTTCTGATCTCGCCTATGGGGCCTGCTTATATGCTCGCTCCGAAGATGGACATGGTAATGTACGCATCGAGTTGCTGTCATCTAAATCACGGGTCGCTCCTCTAAAACGATTGACGATTCCCAGATTAGAATTATGCGCAGCCAGAGAAGCTGCAATTCTTTACCAAACCGTGGTTAAAGCCCTCGCATTGGACAGGGTCCGGTCATTCTTCTGGTCAGATTCGATGGTCGTATTACACTGGTTGAAGGCTCCACCGAATACATGGAAAACCTTCATAGCAAATCGCGTTTCCAGTATTCAAACAATAACGTACGGGAACCCATGGCAACATGTTGCTGGCAAAGAAAATCCCGCTGATCTGGTTTCCCGTGGACTTCAAATCGATGATCTCTTGAAAAGCAGCCTGTGGAAAGATGGGCCGACCTGGTTGAAGGAATCTTCCTCCAAATGGATAAATGAGTCACGCATCATTGTTCAAGCTAATGTCACATCGAAGGAAGTGAACCCCATATTTTCCGTTCAGTCGACGCTGTTACCACTAGTCAGGGTAGTGGCGCTCTGCTTACGATTTTCGGCCAATTGTCAGAAGCCAAAC
>NW_026941781.1:42941-56666 GCF_024139115.2 Armigeres subalbatus
TTTTTACAAGGGTTAAAGGCCATCAAAAATCTGCGCGACAGACACCTCGAGCATCCACACTATGCTCGAAGGCGAACAGGGATGGGCTCCTCCCGACCTGCTAAAAATGTGCCTCCCGGATAAACCGGGTCCCTTATCCTCCTTGCCTCGATCCCCCCGGGACCACGGGATGCTGCGACTACTTCGGGGGGGGGGGGGCTGTGCTCATGCACTTCTTCTAAACTTCCGGCCCCTAGCTTAGGCTAGTTCGCCGACTGGCTTGCTGAGATCCACTGCTACGTTGTCTCGATCCCTAGGCGGTTGTGCCACAAACTTCCTCACTCGAATCCTCCTGACTTCCCCCGGCGTCGAGGGTGGTCCACCAGTTCCGGTGAAGGAAACTTCCGCACTGATGGTGCCCCGACTACCGGCGGCTATCGCAGGGGACGCTTTTGCGCATTGCACCGACTTCGTCTTCGGGTTGCAGAGGTGGCCCGACAGTTCCGGTGGTGGATAACGTCCGCACTGGCGGTGCCCTACATACCCAAAGCACTTCCTTCTTCTTTCTTCTTTCTTCAGCAGGTTGACGGTTCGAGTGCCGAGGTCGGTCCAACGATTCCGGTTGGCAGAAGACTTCCGGTTCGCTGGCGCCCCGACGACTCGAGACCAAACACTGCTCACTGTGCTGGATTTTGCTCCAAACCGGCGCTTACTTGCTGGTCCCTTCTCCATCGACGCTGCAGCTCTGACATTATTTGTGTCACGACTCTGGTTACCGCATGCCACGTACCTTCATCGCGACACATTCGCTCTGCGATGTTGTCCGCCCTTATGGCAGGCATTCTCCTACGTGCCTCCGCAAACGTCGGGTAGTCGAATATCACGTGCTCTGAAGTCTCCTCTACGTTGATACACGCCGGGCAGAATGGCGATGACGCATGGCCACACCGGTGCAAATATTGGCGGAAACAACCGTGTCCGGACAGGAACTGTGTGAGGTAAAAGTTCACCTCACCATGCTCCCTGTTCACCCACGTCGACACATTGGGGATGAACCGGTGGTTCCACCTTCCATTATTCGCATCGTCCCCCCTGTTGCCACTTGACCATAGACTTCAGTATCATCGTCTTCATAACATTTCTGGTACCTCTCCGTTGGTAGCCATCGATATCTTCTGCTAAGGTTATGCAGATTGGAATCATCCCGGCGATAACGCAAACTACCTCTGACGAAATGGTTCGGTACGCACTCGCCACTCGAATGGCCATTAGACGAAACACGCTATTCAACTTCCTGCGATTACGTTTCGTCTTGAGCGCAGCTCCCCAGGCTGGAACGCCGTACCTAAGTATTGAGGATGATACTGACGCCAGAAGACGCCTACAGCTGCCTCTCGGTCCGCCAACGTTCGGCATGATCCTAGCAAGCGCACTGACCATCTTAGCCGCCTTCTCGCAGGAATAGTCCACATGGGTGTTGAAATTCAAACGGTCGTCGATCATCACTCCTAGGTGTCTCAAATCCCGCACGGACGGTATGTCGTGCTCTCCGACGATAATCTGCATTCGCTGTATGATTCGGCAGTTGCTGACCAGCATTACTTCTGTTTTGTGGTGAGCAAGCTGCAGCTTGACCCCATTCATCCAGTTTTCAACTGCGTCGGTCGTCTCCGCCACCAGCATATCTACCTCTTCCAGCGACTCTCCGGTTATCGTTAGAACGACATCATCCGCGAATCCGAAGGTCTGCACGCCTTTGGGCAACTTCAGCTTTAGCACTCCGTTGTACATAACGTTCCACAGCATTGGGCCAAGTATGGAGCCTTGCGGAACACCCGCCGTAACCCTAATCGACTTCTGTCCCGAGTTCGTATCGTAGATCAGAATTCGGCTTTCGAAGTAGCTCTTAAGGATTCTACATAAATAGCCAGGAACCCGCATTCCATGCAGCGCTACGGCGATGGCCTCCCAGCTGGCACTGTTGAACGCGTTTTTGACGTCAATTGTTACTACGGCGCAGAACAGATTGCCACACCTCTTTTGCTTGGATGCTTTCTCTGCAACTTCAACGACCGCCTTAATTGCATCCATCGTCGATCTGCCTTTTCGGAATCCGAACTGCTTTTCCGATAAGCCGATCTCGCCCTCAGTGAACTGCGTCAGCCGAGTAAGGATAATCCTTTCCAGAAGCTTCCCCAGTGTATCCAGCAGGCATATGGGCCTATACGAAGCTGGACTCCCCAACGGTTTTCCTGGTTTCGGCAGTAACACCAGTTTCTGAATCTTCCACTTATTCGGAAAGTAACCATCTGCTAGGCATTTCTGCAGCACCATCCTGAACAAATCTGGAAACGCCAGTATCGCGGTTTTTAAAGCCACGTTTGGAATTCCATCCGGACCCGGAGCTTTCTTCTTCTTCAGACCTTTCGCCACTGATGACAGCTCGTCGTTGGAGACTTGCATACCTGCAATGGTGACACGGTCTTCATCTTCGTACGGTGCAGGCGGCCACAAGTTATCATGCGCCGTTCCTGCTACACATCAGCCGTTTCTGCTGCACATCAGCTAGTCAAAACATCCAGCCGATGCCCGCATTCCTTTGACCGGTATCGCACACAGTTCTTATTTCAATTTAAAACACAAACAAAATTGTCAATTATAAATAGAGAAATCAACAATAAATAGCAAGCAGTTCGATTATAACCATCATAGCGTGTAGTCGTTTTAATTTTAATTGTAGTTTTAGTTTTAATTTTTAAAAACTCTTGCGCATGCAAAAAGTTTAACTGGCGCCCGAATAGGGACCAGCGCGAGTAATTTATTGTGTCGCGAGTGATAAAACATCGGGAACAATTTAAACTTCGACTTGACCGCCGCATCAGCAGCAGCCGTGAGGAAAGGCCCCCTACACGGGTAAAAATCCGTTCCCGGAAATGAGAAAATAATTCATGATTTCAAGAATCCTACGTGTTTTCATTTTATGAAAATACACCATGAATATTAATCATGATTTAATGATTTATTTTCGCGTAACGCAACCAATGCGTTGCGATTTGGTTGTTGAGATCGAAAAATAAAAAATAAATTCAACAGGGATTTTGAACTCGAGTACACCGAGAGTCCGGTGTGCTACCTTTCAGCCGTTCTCACTTCTTGGGAAGAGAGTGTTCGAAGTTTTACCGGTTATGGATTTTGTCGACTGTTGAAAATTGCGCAGTACCATGAATAATGTTCCTGAAATCATGAATTAAAATCATGATTTCATGAACTGGCATAATTCATGATTTCATGATTTTTTATTCATGATTGTGGGTATGCATTTGTTTCCGTGTAGTCACCAGCAGGAAAAACGGGATTTTGCCGCCTACACTGGGAGAGTTGGAGACTCGTGTCTGGTCTCTACCTGAAAGGAATCCAACCGATACAGGATAAGGATCCGAAGGAAAGTCAAAATATTCTCTGAAAAAGGATAGAATATTTGCGCTCTCGGCGAAACAGCATAGAGAGCTATGCTTAAGTTTGTTTTGTAAGTATTACTAATAAAAATTCTAATTTCAGCAAGGAAAGAAAATAAAAGTGAAAAAGTGTTTTATCAATTACTTGAAGTGTATTATCAAATAAATTAAATCAATCAAAGTTTTATTGAAGTGTTTGCGTTATCTTTTATCTAAAAAGCCCCAAATTATTTTTAAATAACATAGTAAATTCCAAATGGCTGAGGAACAAATAAATTCAATATTAACAAGACTTTCGGCTATTGAAACTGCAATAACTACTGCAACACCAACCACCCCTGACTATTCTGATCCCCCACTATATTTGGTGGATCAAAATAATCAACCAGTTGATCCCGAAGCCATAGAAGACATACCCGATCTGGTCAAAGCTCTTCCAACTTTTTAACAGCGAGCCAAGTGAATTACATGTTTGGCTTGACGATACGGAAAAATTAGTGAACTTATATCGACCTAAAACAAATGGTTCCATCAACCAATTTAATAAGTTCTACATAGTGTGTAGAACCATAAGAAGGAAAGTAAGAGGAGAGGCGAATAACGCCTTGGTCTCCTCGAATGTTAACTTAAATTGGCTTATGAAAAAAAAAACCTTATTAACTTATTATGGAGAAAAGCGAGATTTGGCAACTTTGGACTGTCAATTAATGAGTGTACAACAGAGAGGCAAGGATCTTGAGAAATACTACAACGAAGTGAGTGCTATACTATCCCATATAGCTAATTACGTCAAGAGTGATAGTCGTTATAATCACCCCGAAGCCTCGAAATCCATTATTGAAATGTACAATGAAAAGGCGATGGATGCTTTCATACGAGGTTTAGACGGAGATATGGGTAAATTCTAAAAAATTACAGGGCAGAATCATTAGCCCAAGCTTACAATTATTGTAACGCATTTATTAATGCGGAATTCAGGAAAACTACACAAAATTAAAAACCGACACTCCCATCTTTTCACAACACCCACAGTATCAGCAACAAAAATACCACCAAAAATACCACCCAGAATACCAACTACATTCACACCACAATATTTTCAACCACTACCTTCACAACACATGATTAGACAAATTTCGAGACCACAATATAATCCATTCCTTCCAAGGCAACCATTCATTCCTAAAACCCACAATATAATCCATATATTCATAATCGACTTGTGGTAAATGCAGCCCCCCAACCAGTTGTCTCCAAAAATCCACAATATAATCCATATGTTTATAACAGACAAGTTGTAAATCCTTCCGCGCAACCATTCGTTCCCAAAAATATTAAGCCTGAGCCAATTGATACTGATGTATCTATGAGAACGGTAAACTATATAAACCGGCCTTTAATACATAATAGGAATCCGAAACAATTCCACATTGAAACAGAATGCGATGATATTGATACGCAACAATACTTTGAAAATTTACCTTATACATCGTACGAAGAATGTCCGGCAGGACCTTCATTCGAAAGATATACCGAAAATTTGGAGTACCAGTATCCTCAAGAATTAGAAGAACATAACGAAGAACCAGAATTAAATTTTTTAGAATAAAGTCTGCATTACCATATTTTCTATTCTATGGTAATCGAAGTGATCCTTTAAAAATATTAGTCGACACTGGATCGAATAAAAATTTTATTCATCCGAAATTCGCAAGAATTTCACATCCAGTAAATAAACCTTTCAATGTTTCTTCAGTTGGAGGAAATATTCAAATCGACGCAATTATCGGCCATGATACATTAAAAGAAATGGAAGCAATTATTGATACCAAGGAAAATGTGTTGATAATCAATAAAAATGTTATACCTTTATTAGCGCATCGATTACAGGAGGTAAATCAAATTCGCATCCGAGATGAACATTTGCAACAAGACGAAAAGGACAAGGTACATAATTTGTTAAACCAATACCAAGATTTATTTCAACCACCTGATGAGAAGTTAACTTTTACCACAAAAATACGTGCAGATATACGTACCACTGATAATGAACCTATTTATTCAAAATCATATCCTTCCCGCAAGCTTTTAAAAAATAAGTTAACAATCAAATTGAAAAAATGCTACACGATGGAATTATACGACCATCTAGATCTCCGTATAATTCTCCCGTGTGGATTGTTCCAAAAACAAGATGCTCCATGTCAGAAAAATACCGACTTGTTATTGATTACCGAAAATTGAATCAAAAAACAATAAGTGACAGGTATCCGATACCTGATACCTCTACAATTCTAGCAAATTTGGGAAAGATGAAATATTTCACAACCATTGACCTTGCATCTGGTTTTCACCAGATTCCTTTGAATAATAATGATATAGAAAACAGCTTTTCGGTAAACAATGGAAAGTATGAATTCGTTCGTTTACCCTTTGGTTTAAAAAATGCTCCTGCCATCTTTCAACGAGTTATGGATGATGTTCTCCATGAGCATATTGGAAAAATATGTTATGTCTATATAGATGACATTATCATATTTGGTGAAACTTTAGATGAGCAAATAAAAAACTTAAAAATAATATTGGAAACATTACGCAAAGCTAATTTTAAAATTCAACCAGATAAATCTGAATGGTTAAAATCTGAAGTTGAATTTCTTGGATTTATTGTATCCCAAAAGGATTAAAACCAAATCCAAAGAAAATTGAAAGTATTCAAAGATATCCAGAACCCACTAATTTAAAAGAATTATGGACTATCTGGATATTATAGAAGATTTGTTAAAAACTATGCCAAAATTACAAAACCTTTAACAAAATTTCTAAAAGGAGAAAACGGTCATAACCAAGTTTCGAAGAATGAATCCAGAAATTTTAAAATTGAATTAGATCAGGATGGAAAAAAGCTTTAAATTATTAAAAGATATTTTATCCTCAGAAGATGTATTAGCATTTCCTGATTTCCAAATACCATTTTTACTAACCACTGATGCTTCTAATAAAGCAATTGGTGCCGTATTGTCACAAAATTTTCATGATGGAGAAAGACCCATCACTTTCATTTCAAAAACTCTTTCAAGTACCGAAGAGAATTATGCAACTAACGAAAAGAGATGCTTGCTATAGTTTGGGCACTGCATACTCTCAGAAATTTTATATATGGTCACAAAATTTTAATTTACACAGACCATCAACCGTTAACTTTCACAATTTCGCCAAAAAATAATAATGCAAAATTAAAAAGATGGAAAGCTTTTATTGAAGAGCATGACCATCAAATTTTTTACAAACCAGGCAAAGCTAACGTTGTAGCTGATGCTTTGTCTCGGGTACAAATAAATTCTTTAACTGCAACCCAGCATTCATCTGATGAAGATGATAGCTCTTTCATTCCTTCAACGGAAGCCCCTATTAATGTTTTCAAAAATCAACTACTGTTCAAAATTGGGAATCGGTCGAGTTATGGCTTAGTAGTTCCTTTCGAAAATTATAAAAGACACATTTTTATCGAAACCCGATTCACAAACGAATTTCTAATAAATACATTGAAAAAGTTCTAAATCCGAACGTCCTTAATGGAATTTTTACTACTGAACCAATAATGGCAACTATTCAAGAAATTTATAGGGAAAATTTTAATCCAAGAACTATTAAAGTTAGATTTTCGCAAAAAAGGTTCAAGATATCAATACTGAAGAAAGACAACTTGAAGAAATCAAAAATTCATCAGTTCGCCCACAGAAATGACGTAGAAAATACAGAGCAACTTCTAAAAGATTTTTATTTCCCTAAAATGGCAAAGAAAGTAAAAGAATTTGTAAAAACTTGTGAGGTTTGCAAAACAGAAAAATACCAACGTTTGTACCATTCCAAAACCCCAATACCCCAGCAACCTGGAGAAATAATTCATGTTGATATATTTGTTTACAATATAAATAATTTATTTCTAACAACCATTGATAAATTTTCCAAGTTCTTAAAATATAGAGCAATCGACTCTAAATCCCTTCTAGATGTAGAAGATGCCTTATTTGACCTAATTTATGAATGGAGGATACCAAAAATTGTAATAATGGATAATGAAAGTACTTTTAATTCAAGTGTTATAGAGCAAAGATTACGAAACTTGAATATTCAAATTTTTAAAACCCTGTTCACAGATCAGAGACAAATGGTCAAATCGAAAGATGCCATTCAACTTTAAGAGAAATTTCAAGATGCATAAAAAAGATTTTCCAGACAGGGATGTTGCTGAATTAATGAGGATCAACTGTGCATAAATATAATCATTCAATCCATAGTTTTGTAAAAAACACTCCTAATAATATTTACATTGGAGAAATTAATAAAAATTTAGATGCAAATGAAATTAATAAAAGAAAAACAAAAAGCCATGACAAAGTTATTCAGATGTACGACACAAAGAACGAAAAAATTCCCGAAGAAACTTATCCAACTTTTGAACCAGGATCTGATGCATTTGAAAAAACACATGATACCTCAAAGCGAAAAAGTCAATATAAAAGATCAAAGTTAAAGAGGATTATAGCACTTATATTATTGACATCAATAATCGCAAAATTCACAAAATGAATTTAAGAAAAAACTAATGTTTGTTCAATACTTTATTGTTTCAGAATTTTGATGTGTACTGCAATTCCTATGCAAGGACAAATACAAATACATGATGTAAATAAAAACCCAATAGCCATAATACCTCTAGGGAAAGCAAAAATTAAAATGGATACGTGAGAATAATACAACCCATTAATTTATCACAACTACATGACATAATTGTAAAATTTAACGAATTGATAAAAATAATGTATACAATAATCAGCTCTACAAATTATTTGAAAATAGAAACAATCTATTTTTTTGAAAATTATACCATTGTTCAGCCGAGTGGAACGTTGGGACACAATTGGAACGACGTTAAAATAGATTGCTGGAACACCCGATGATGTGGAGATCATCAACAAAACCATGAATGCCTTAATTGACAATAACAATCAGCAAACCTACATCAATGAAAATATCAACTACCGAATTAAACATCTAAATCAAGCCGTCAACGAATTAGTAGACTTGGATTTCAAATCAACACAATAACATGCAATTGAAATCAACCTCCTCACAATTTTGCTAAATCTTAACGCCGCTCAACATCAACTAGAAGTGCTAGAAGATGCTATTTTACTTGCAAAAATGGAATCCCTAGTAGTCAACTCTTAACTATGAAGGACTACTTAAGAATTAAACAGTTCCTCGAACACCAAAATATCCACGTAAAATCCTTTGAAGACTTATTAAGTAAATCAAGTACACAGGTCGCAATGAATAATACACACGTTATGTACATGTTAAAAGTTCCACAGTTCTCAAGTGAAATCTACAGTTATGAGTATGTTAGTCCACTCATTTTAAATGGAAGTCGAATCCACATCAAGTCGAACTATCTTATCAACAATAATTCACACATCTTCGAATCCTCACAACCATGCCAAGAGGACTCAGAAAATTTTATATGTGAATCCGAAATGCTACAACCAACAACTCCTTGTATTTTTAATTTGGTCCAATTACATCATGCAAATTGCACATACGAAAAGGTCTATTCAACTGGAATCATCAAGCGAATAAATGACGCTACTATCGTTTTAAACACCGTAAACACAACATTACAATCCAACTGTAGTAAATTGAATCAACGCTTAGAAGGATCATACTTAATCCATTTTGAAAAATGTGAAGTAAGCATTGATAACGACAGCTATACGAATCTCATCATACAAACCCCAAAATTATCCTTCAGACCTACAACCGGAATACTAGCCCATGCCGAAAACCTAATGGATATTCCACCACACGAATATTTGGCAAATCTTACATTAAAGCACAGATCAGTGCTCAAGCACATGTACTTGACTAATAATTCTTTACAGTGGAAACTTCACGTTTTTGGAGCAACTTTATTTCTAATAACAGCCGCTTTTACAATCTACTTCATCATCACCAAGAAACAATCTAGGATTCCAAAATAGAAATCAACCTACAGGATCAAATGAAAGCATCTGCACCAGAAGAAAACCCAACGAAATCCCCATATTCGGATATCACCAATGAAAGACTTCAAGTTATCAATAATTATCTTAACATGCCAACAGCCAATCGTCCGATAAGACTTTGAGGGCAAAGTCATTTTAGGAAGGAGGAGTTATCATGCGCCGTTCCTGCTACACACCAGCCGTTTCTGCGGCACATTGGCTAGTCATAACAGCTAGCCGATGTCCGCTTTCCTTTGACCGGTATTGCACACAGTTCTTATTTCAATTTAAAACACAAACAAAATTGTCAATTATAAATAGAGAAATCAACAATAAATCGCAAGCAGTTCGATTATAACCATCATAGCGTGTAGTCGTTTTAATTTTAATTGTAGTTTTAGTTTTAATTTTTAAAAACTCTTTTGCGCATGCAAAAAGTTTAACTCACATCGTAGAATCATGCTGCGGGAAAAGACCGTCCACGATGATCTTCAGCTTGTCCGGACACATCTCCGCTGGCGTCGCTGGACCCTTGATTTTCGTTATTGCCACCCGATAAGCATTGCCCCAAGGATCAGCGTCAGCTTCTTGGCTGACTTTGATCTCCCGTTTGAAAGCCGCTCTAGCTTCCCGGAAAACTATCTTACGTTCTTCTCTTACCGTTTCAGACCTTGCCCTCTGAAAACGTCTCCTGGCCCTGAGACAGGCAGCACGAAGATTGGCTAGAGATTCGTTCCACCAGTAATTTGGGCGTCGGCTGTCCAATGGCTCCAGTTTCCTTGGCATCGACGCATCGCAAGCCCTCGCTAACGTTTCCGTCAGTTCATCTGCTTCCAGATTTGTTGCGCCGCTGTCAACTCGAAGTGCTTCGATGAAAAGCTCCTTGTCAAAGTCCTTCGTTTTCCATCTTCGCCCGGTAGTCCTTATCCCTCTCCGCGTCGTCGGTAGCCGTGTTCCAACACTATACCGGATAGCTTGGTAATCGCTATGAGTGTAGTCATCACAAACTCTCCAGCTCATGTTTCTCACCAGCGACGGGCTGCAAAACGTCACGTCAATGATGAACTCCCTGCTGTCTTCGTGAAATGTACTAACGGTACCTTCGTTGCCCAGTCTGACTTCCAGCTTTGCAAGCGCCTCCAGCAAACTGTAACCTCTGTCGTTGGTCAGCCTGCTTTCCCAATCCACTGCCCAAGCATTGAAGTCGCCTCCGATGATTGCGGGTTCAAGGCCGATCAGCTTCTCCGTGAGTGCATCCAGCATCCGGTTATACTGCTCCAAAGTCCACCGTGGGGGTGCGTAGCAGCTACACACGAAGATCCCGTTGATTTTGACGACAACAAAACCTTCGTTAGAGCTGTCTACCACCTCTTGGATAGGGAATCTGCCCATCACTTGGATCCGCCACCCAGTTGCCGTTGTCAGAAGGGATCCGGTACGGCTCAGCAATAATTGCCACGTCGCACATTGCTTCTGTTGTCGACTGCCACAACAGTTGCTGTGCGGTGTCGCAATGATTGAGATTCAACTGGATGATCTCCATTAATCCCGGCCCGCCATCGCCTTCTTGTATGCAGGGCATTGGAAGCCACCCGTCGTATGGTCGTTTCCATCCTCCGGTTTGCAGAGCAGGCATCTCGGTTGCTTCGTACAGTCCCTAGCAACGTGTCCTTCTTCGCCACATTTTCTACATAGACCGGATCTATCCGGACCTTTGCAGTTTCGCGCCTGGTGTCCAAACGCCATGCATTTGAAGCATCTCTCCATCTCTTTGGTGACCCGCGGAGTGAGTCTCAACGGGCACACCGACCATCCGACTTTCACCTTGCCCACCTCCACCATTTTGTTGGCAGCAACTGCTGGTAATCGTATCGCTGCTACTTGTGTACCACCGTACGCTTTCCTAAGCCGGATCGTCATCTGCACCTCACTCAGCATACATTGTGAGACAAGAGCCTCCCTCAGTTCGTCTTCCGACGTAATCTCGTCCAGGTCTCTGCACTCGACTACTGCTTCCTGTGTAAGAGCTCTTACGTTTGCTTCACTGCCCAAGGAATTGGCAACGAGCTCCCGGAAGGCCGAGCTTTTGATTGTTGGATCTTTCTTCAGCTCGAACAGCAACTCCCCCTTCTGGGTACGCCTAGTCCTCACTACTTTCTCTCCCAAGTCCTTGAGATCCGGGTTTTCTCTCACTTTCCTTAGGATTGCTGCATACGTCGTCCTGTCGCTCGCTTCGATGATCAAGGCGTCGCCCTTGACCCTCTCCTGAGGAGATCGACGTTTTTCTTTCTTCTTCTGTTCCTTCTTCTTTTCCACAGTCACCTTCTGCTTCTTCCTCTTCTCTCGCTGGCTTTCTACGGTTTGCCATTCACCGTTCTTGGCGCCATCCTTTAGTACGTTAGCACAATCGTGCACGTTCCGCTGCTTCTTCGGGACTTCCTGCTCCCCTGGCGAGTCCCTGCTTCGCTTCTCCGTGCGAGTATTTTGGATGCTCATTGGTGTCTGCTGTGTGGCTGCTGTATGCTCCGCTCCCTCTCTCAGCGTTTTTTCAGCTGGCTCAGCTCTTTTTTTGAGCGCGTTCTGTTCGTGCTCGGCAGCTTTAACGGCGGATTTGATGCTCGTCACTAGAACCTTTATCTTAGTGTGGACATTGTGTTTGTCCTTCACGAAGTCATAAAGCTCGTTGACTCGCTTCCGCACTTCCATCAGGTTGGACCTCCCAAGTTGTAGTTCCTCCTGAATAACACTACTTGCCGATTTTTGTGTGGACACCCTATTCTTGGATCCTAGCTCCTGTTGGCCTGCCTGGTTCTCAGAAGTCTTGGCCAAACTGCTGGTACTTGCTACTGCTGCCTGCGCCACCACTGGAGATCGCTGCAGCTTCCCACTCTTTGCGAAAACAATCGCTCCGCCTGCTCCTTCGTTGATTTTTGTATTCGTTTCCATGTTAAAGGGTCCCCCTCCGGGCCGTTACTCTACCTGTTATAGATAGTCGTCTTTTGTGATCCCATGGGTGCCTTTGTAAACAGTGAGGTCCATGCAGGGTTGACTCCGGTGCCTTATAGCACCGTGTTCAGAACCGGATCGACGTAGATCAGGAATGTTACATCTGACCGTACTATCCACCGGTATAGGTGACAGGTGTTGAGCGTTACCGGAGGCCTGCCAGGTTGTTTACCGGGACGGAGGCAGTCAAACCATTAGCCTGCCTGCCGTTTCAAAAAGATGTCACTCTTTTTTACTCAGGAAACAGAATAGCTCGACTGTCAGCCCATATACGCCTAATCCTATCCAAAAACCGAGAATCGTCCAATGTCGTTTGCCGTGACCAGTATACCATAATCAGGATCTTACTGGTATGAATCCTGATGTGCCGGTTGGCACTCCTCTTGGGCTTGTGTGCTTTGAGCGGCGCACGGTCGCTGTGATAGGGCCTGCTTGCAGACACATGCAGCTTTTTATAGAGGTTCAACAGAGCCCACTGTCAAACCCCACCACATCCTAGACAGGCCCCCTAACTCGCAGTGGCCATGGGGAGGGGTCGTCAAGCCCTTGGACAAAGTCCCTGCTGCCCCTATCTATCTATCTATCTATCTATCTATCTATCTATCTATCTATCTATCTATCTATCTATCTATCTATCTATCTATCTATCTATCTATCTATCTATCTATCTATCTATCTATCTATCTATCTATCTATCTATCTATCTATCTATCTTTCTATCTATCTATCTATCTATCTATCTATCTATCTATCTATCTATCTATCTATCTATCTATCTATCTATCTATCTATCTATCTATCTATCTATCTATCTATCTATCTATCTATCTATCTATCTATCTATCTATCTATCTATCTATCTATCTATCTATCTATCTATCTATCTATCTATCTATCGATCTATCTATCTATCTATCTATCTATCTATCTATCTATCTATCTATCTATCTATCTATCTATCTATCTATCTATCTATCTATCTTTTTTTTTACAAGGGTTAAAGGCCATCAAAAATCTGCACGACAGACACCTCGAGCATCCACACTATGCTCGAATGCGAACAGGGATGGGTTCCTCCCGACCTGCTAAAAATGTGCCTCCCGGATAAACCGGGTCCCTTATCCTCCTTGCCTCGATCCCCCCGGGACCACGGGATGCTGCGACTACTTTGGGGGGGGGGGGAGGGCTGTGCTCATGCACTTCTTCTAAAATTCCGGCCCCTAGCTTAGGCTAGTTCG
>NW_026941782.1:0-1000 GCF_024139115.2 Armigeres subalbatus
AACGGTGACTTTTAGTCATTTTAATTGGATTAAATTCAATTAAAATATACACATTCGACGACGACGATCGATGGCTATCGATTGCGCACCGGAGGCAGCTCCCCCTCCAGGTTCGAATTGATTGCTGCTTCTGGTTGCTTGCGGTCCCTCAGGTGGCTCCGAGTGACATTTGTTCGGAATTTGTTTAATCTCATTTAATTTAATTTGTAATTTATTCGCTCGTTTACAACGGTTTTTCGCCCGCATTTTTTTTTCGACTCCCCCCTCAGGTTGGCAGCTACTTGTGTCGAGCTGTGTTGGTCGTTTGTTTTATTGTCACATTTTGTTTGGTTTATCCGCTGGCGCAAGCGGCAAAGTGAAACACCGGCATCGTAAATAAAGTAAAATGACCTGTTGACAGTTTGCTAAAAAAGAGGGGAAACGTTAGCAGTCTGTGCGATTAAGGTGGTGGCCAGTTCAGAGCAGGACTCACTGATCTAATGTTATGCGGTTGTGGGTTGGACTTTGAATATGGTTAGAAATTAATACGTAAAATTTTGAACTTGTTTTGGCAGTATGACGTTGGACAACGTCTTACCCAAAGGTACTGGGTGTCAAATCAGAATCTAAAATTGGGGACCGTCTCGAAATCATGTAAGATTTTGAACGTTAATAGAGCCTTTATATTTTGAGGGATTTTTGAGATTTATATATCAATCGACTCGGAAACTCTCCAGCAATTTGTTTTATTGAAATTTTAATTAAGGTACACTGCACGTAAAAAAAAGTAATTATTTTATTTATTTAATTGGATACATATCCTTCATTATGTATAGCAATTAAGGGTATGCGATAACACATTTTTTCCTGACGAAACGAAACGAAACGAAATTTGAAATGCTATTGTTTATTCGGAACGAAACGAAACGAAATTCAGATTTACTTCCGATACTTCGAAACGAAACGAAATTGAGGTCCATTTGATTCGAAATTTTTCGAAACGAAACGAAATTTAAAAAAA
>NW_026941783.1:0-45102 GCF_024139115.2 Armigeres subalbatus
CATGACTTTACTATGGTTTACACACATTTCTGCTCCAATCAGCTGTTGAATTTCGGAAAATTTCGTAACGAGTGCTATTTAATTGCATACCTACTAATATTCAACTCGAAATATAATGTGAAAATATTTGTTACAAAGAATACAAAACTCAATCTAAATTTATTTTTATTTTTTTCACAAATAATAACAATACTTCTCAATATAGGATCTGAAACGAACATAACCACAATCTTCAATGTTTGGCTCCGGCACAATAGAAAAGTTTGGCTTCAGTTTGACAACCATATCGATTCTATTCGCACCACCCAGGTTTGCACATACGACCTATTCTCAAAGCAATCTAGACTTGTACATTTATAGATCATCAATCACAGCCATACGTCATGTCGTTTTCGTTTTTTGTGGTGTAGCTATATACAGTAGACGTTCGATAACTGCAAGTCATTTAACTGCAATGCTTTTTAACTGCAATTCGATAGTTGCAACAGTTTTGCAGTTATCGGACTGCTATACTTCAAACTGATGTCAGACTTAATGACAGCTGCATTGCGTTGCACATTTAGATGCACTTTTATTGCATCTGACGTCGATTGACAACCGTTTGACGTCTAGAATGCGTTGCAGTTATCGAACGGCTTTCGATAACTGAAAAGTAAACATTTTGCAGTTATCGAACGGCTACTGTACACCGGAAAGTGCATCTTTTTGCACCACATAAACGAACATTTTCAGTGCAGTCCCAATAAGATTGCAAAAGTATGTGTGACATCGGTCATCTTCCATGCTTCTGTCATATTTGTTTTTGTTCTGGCTGCCTGCTTTGAAATATGTATGTTATTCCAATCATTCTTGTTGGGCTCAAATTGAAATTGTATGAATAGTGTCACTCTTATTATAATACGGGAACAGACGGCTTTGGCAGGTTTTGTTCTATTATTGGCAGGGGGTTTTTGTCGACCGAATTTTATGAAATTTGGCCACAATATTCTTTGATATGCAAAGAATGTTTAGGCCAAATTTGAGCCTAGTCAGTCATAAAAAAAACCCCTGCCAATAATAGAACAAAACCTGCCAAAGCCGTCATTCCCCCTACATAACATAATTTTTTTTTACTTTTAGCATTTTTATAGATGAATTTGATGCCATACACGGTTAGATGACTTTACCCATTAATGGGTACTATGTTATTGTTGATAATGGGTGAATTTTTCACGGTGGGAATAATATCAACAATAACATAGTACCCATTAATGGGTAAAGTCATCTAACCGTGTATGCTGGTCAAAACGGGTTTGTTTTCAATTTGCAACATATGCCGTTTTGAAAAAGTACCCGAGATATACAAGTTTGGCCGATAAGGATTTTAATGTCATCCAAATTCATTCGGAACAAACACCCGAAGCTGGAATGAATGTGTTCATTCCAGCTTCGGGTCTGATACGGGCATGACTCATTCATAAAACATACTTTTTTGACAGCTCGCTACGCTAGTAAATTACGATACATACATCGCGTAGAGTGTGAACTTGCAGGGCATTTTTGTTTCGAAGTTGTCTTGTGGTGCATCAGCAGTGAAAGTTTTATGCATTTTTCCCTGTTGTTTTTTTTTGCATATATATTTCTCGATCGATTCATTGTCCAAAGTGTAGCTGCTGTAGTGGATTTGAAGTAGTGTCACATCATCGATAGTAGCCGGAAACGATCGACAATCTCCAGCAATTGGAAGAAGGGCTTCACTTCGCTGTTCGTTGACTGCGCCGTGCCCATTTGCGTTCGTCATCGCAATCACTGGCAATAATTATCATTAGCAAGCTGCTGCTGGTAGCGACTACAAAACAAGACTTCACATACGGTATTTTCAGTTCACCTGTAGGTTTCCTGTTTTGTTAGCGACGAATTTGTGGAAGGAAAACTATGCCTGTATGGAACTTGTAAAATAATATGCAATGATTTCGCACAGGGAAACCTCCCACAATACCAACATGACGTGTAAAATTGATTTCAGCGAGTGCCTGAAGGATTCTCCAAAGTTCAGGTGAGTTATCGAACTGCAGGACAATAGGTATCTTCCGTTTACGAAATTTGCCTTTGTTTAAAAGTGCATGATTTATGCTATGCCAAAGTAAGAAAGTAAGACTATGGGCCGATGAAGTGTACTAATTTCGATGACATCTTTTCTCTGTAGACTCATTGTACTCATTGTGTTTTTGAGAGAATAAACCAATAGGCTTATATAATATTCAAACAAATCAGTCATCTCATTCTTGACGACCAAAACTTCAGAACAAGTCTGATTCAGGGGTGGGATTGCGCATCTCGATTCGAACGAAATTCTATTGAGTCGAACATGTTGGGCATTACGGCTTTCGATGCGATCTCGTTCGAGTATGCTCGAGGAGGTACAAGAATAACGAGATGTCTTGGCATTATGGATACTCGATAGCACACTGGAAAACGACTCAAATCGAATGAAAAACACTCGTCACATTTATAGCTTTCGAATGTTGTTCGAGAGTCACTTCTTGCAGGAAGTTTTTAATTATATTTGTTATTATTTCTCTTCTCGAAGAGAATAAATGTTTCATTATTGTATCTTGAAGGAAAGAATGTCATTAGTATACCTACTTTTGTAGTTTCCAGATAATATGCAATCTCTAATTATCCCGAAAGGGCTACGAAATGGTGAGTTGACATCCGGGAAGGAGCGCTTAAGATAGCTCTGGTCCTCACAAGTTCCAATACTCACGCTTCCACGGGTCTTCCGATGACAATTGACCGCCAGCTAAGGGTTACGTACTTAGCTGGTAGTGTAGCCTAGGCACTGTTGTCCTTCTGACATCAGCTAGAGTGAGAGATTGCGTCCTGTGGGGTATGCCTAGGATGTGGTGGAGTTCGACAGTGGGCTCTGTTGAACTTCTATAAAAAGCTGCATGTGTCCCCATGCAGGCCCGATCAAAGCGACCATGTGCTGCTCAAAGCGCACTAGCCTAGTCCTGGTGTTGGGTATGACTTTAAACAAATTTGACCCGACTGATCGAGCGTCTGTTCATCAAGGTGGTGCGGCTCCAACAGCGTCTGTTCGAGAATCCGATAATGAAAGAATACGGACTGATTTTACGGCGACGACTCTTAACGCGAAACAACAACGAATAGGAACATGGAACGTTTTAACCCTAGCCCAGCAGGGTAAATTGGCACAACTTGCCAATGAGTCACGCCGCATGAAGCTTGAGATGCTGGGACTGAGTGAAGTCCGTTGGCCAAACTTAGGAGAATACAGAACGCCATAGGGACAAGTTCTGCTATACTCTGGTTTACGGGGGGAACTCACAGTCAACTCAATGCCGTCGTAGATAGTATTCCGAAGGGTGATATCAAGATCTGTTTGGGCGATTTTAATGCGAAGATCGGATCCGACAACTCGAACCATGAGCGCATTATGGGACGCCATGGTCTCGGAGAAATGAGCGAAAACGGAGAGATGTTCGCAGAATTCTGTGGTAATAATGACATGGTGATCGGGGGATCGCTCTTCCCTCATCGACCGGTTCACAAGGTCACGTGGGTCTCCCGTGACGGCTTTACAGAAAATCAAATCTACCACATCTGCATCAGCCGAAAATGGAAACGAAGCCTTCTTGATGTACGGAATAAACGTAGTACCGATATCGCGTCTGATCATCACCTCCTCATCGGCGAAATACGCCTGCGCATTGCGCGGATTCGCGGAAAGAGTTGAACAAAGGTTCAACACACGCCGATTGGAAAATGCCACGGTGAAACGGGCCTTCGTTGAAGAACTGGAGACGTGTGCTGCAGATATTTCGGAAGGTAGCAGCGTGGAAGACCAGTTGACCGCCATCAAGAATGCCTTCATCGCCACCAGCGAGAACAATCTGGGCGAACTGCGCACCCAGAGAAAACAAAGGATCACCGATGAGACCTGGAGGAAGATAGAGGAGCGGAGAGAAGCCAAAGCCGCGATAGAGCGATCAAAAACCAGAGGAGCCAAAGTCTTAGCCCGTCAGCGATACGCGGCTCTGGAAAAGGAAGAAAAACGCTCGTGTCGACACGACAAGCGAGCATGGGTGGACTCTCTGGCTGACGAAGGAGAGAGAGCCGCAGTAACCGGGGACATTTAACTCCTTTACGATATCTTACAACGCTCAAGCGAGGCGAAGAAGAATGCAACGATTCCTGTGAAAGACGCGAATGGTCAGTTATTGATCGACCCAAATGACCAGCTGAAACGCTGATTCGAGCACTTCGAACAACTTTTTCAAGTGCCAACCAGGCCACCACCACCTCGGCATGATCTGCCTAGGATCCGACGTATAACAGGCGTCAATACCGAAGCTCCATCACTGCTAGAGATTCAAACAGCCATCGAAAGCATGAAATCGAATAAAGCCCCAGGGGTCGATCGCATATCAGCTGAGATGCTCAAAGCTGATCCCATGACATCCACTCAACTACTGCATCGTTTATTTCGTAATATCTGGGACACCGCAACTTTTCCGGTCGACTGTTGCTGTGTACCGTTCTTAAAGTTCTATGCAAAGTTATCCTAGCCCGGATTCAGTAGAAAATCGATGCGACTCTCCGGCGGCAGCAGGCCGGATTCCGTGCCGAAAGATCCTGTGTGGACCATATTGTCACGCTCCGTAACATTCTGGAGCAGGTCAACGAATTCCACTTACTTGGTATTCATTGACTACGAAAAAGCTTTCGACCGTCTCAATCACGAGAATATGTGGGGCGCCCTGAGACGCAAGAGGTACCAAGATCGACATAGGCGCACGGATCAAGAGGGCTGCCTTTGCGAGTTTAAGAAATATCTGAAAAACAGGCAGATAAGTGTACGCAAAAAATACGAATTTTCAACTCTAACGTGAAATCTGTGCTTTTTTACACTAGCGAAACATGGTGTGTATCAGTGGAGAACGCTCAATGGCTGCAGGTTTTCATCAACAGATGCCTGTGGTATATAATTCGGATCTGGTGGCCTCACAACTGGATCTCTAACAACGAGCTCCATCGTCGTTGTCACCAGAGGCCGATAGCAACAGAAATTCGGGATCGGAAGTGGGGCTGGGTTGGCCACACTCTACATAGGGGCGGAAACGAAATCTGTAAACAAGCATTAGACTGGAACCCAGCGGGACATCGCAGCAGAGACAGACCCAGAGGTTCATGGCGGGTAAGCCTTAATAAAGAAATAAAAGAAGTTGACCGAAATCTAACCTGGTAACAGGTTAAGGCGATAGCTGGACAACGTTCAGGATGGAGATTATTCAAGTCGGCCGTTTGCACCACCGCAGGTAAGTAAGTAAGTAAGTAAGTAGGTCATTTCTTCTGGTTTGAGGATTTTTGAAGAGCTATATAGCGACATCTATTGGGATTTTGGCCTGATTGTAAGTGAAACCTTAAGTGGGGCTTAATTTATCTTATTAATTTCCTGAAGTTGTGATACGTTCGTGGTGTGTGATTTGATAGTTGCTCTGAATTGTAGTACGTCCTTCTGCATATTTACCCGTTGGTGAACGTTTTGGAAACATTTTCTTCAGCCTGACTTCAGGATATTGCACTCCGCGATCAATTTTTATTCAAAGTTTTTCAGAATATGCTCGAAGCTCCAGCCCGATTTTCGAAGGTTTCTCGTACCCTGGCCAATACCACGGGATTGGACTTATTCAATGAGTAGAGTGACATGCGAAGATTTAGAGTGAATCGTGAATCGACCTTCATTCCATTCGTGGAATAAGCCATGTCCACTATTTGACTGCCAATGGAAAATTGAAGTGCCTTTATAATCGAGTACCGAATTGAACTTCCGTAACTCTTCGCGATAGGATGCACTGGTACAACGGAAACGGAAAGGTTTAAATCAAGGAGATCTTTACGACTTCCCTATATTTATAGTGTTTGTGTTAGTCATTTTCTTCTTCTTTTTCTTTTACATTGCAATTTGGTATTTTTTCATCGTTCGAAACATAGGGTCTCACATGTGTTACCTTTGAGGGTTCTTATCAACTTCTCAATCCGCAGTCTCTGTGGAGTTTAGGAGGCCTTCAATAACTTGATCAGCCCAAACTGACTCTACCTTTTGAATCGATAATAAATACATATTATAGATCGACATATTTAAAAAGTAATATTACAGTTTGCGATAACGAATAATTAGATCAATTTATATACAGTTAATTATGTATTTGATTAATTCTTCAAAAATCACGGTATTACTGAATACCCAACAATTAAATATTTCTCTAACATATACTTTCTCTTCGATTACAGACTACGCCTTGAACAGGAAGAAAACGAAATAGATCACCTAGAGCAGAAGCTTGAAAAAGTAATAAAAATGTGCAGCCTTGCTGTCGACACTGGCAAAGAGTACATCAGAAATCAGAGCGCTTTCGCCACGTCACTATGGGACCTCCAGAAACACTTCCAAGAGGACAAATCTTCCACTAGTGCCCTGACCACACTGACCCACTGCCTCCAGCAGCTGAACAAATGCCATACCACTTTGCTAGATCAAGCCAGCCGGACCGTATTGAAGAATTTGACCAGCTTTTTGAAGAAAGATGTCAAAGAGGTCAAAGACTATAAGCAAATATTCACCAAGGTGTCGGAAAACCTGGATGCGGCTGTTTATAAGAACGCACAGGTCAACAAAAATCGCCCCGTAGACATCGTCGAAGCGGAAAACCTGCTCTCTGCTACAAAGTCCTGCTACAATCATGCAGCCTTAGACTATGTGAATTATATTACAATGCTGCAGAATCGTAAGCGTCACGAAATTCTCGCAACGATCCTAAGCTACATCCAAGCATGTAGTACTTATTTCCACCAGGGATCAGACCTTTGCGAAGATTACGGATCGATCTTTAAAAATCTCGACGAAGAAATAAGTAACATGCGTGCAGACTATAACGTACTCGATAAGCAAATGCAGAATCGCCATACTTGCGTCAATGAACTGCTGGAGGATGGAGAGCGATCTCTTTCCTCCACCGGTGGTACACCGTCGATCATTTCGAACAGCTCCTCATCAGCCGGTGAAGGCGGGGACCAACGAGCTTCCCAGCCGTACACTAATCGACCTCTGAACCACATGGAAGGCTATCTATTCAAACGTACGTCCAATGCTTTCAAAACGTGGAACAGACGTTGGTTTTGCATGCGCGACAATCAGCTGTTCTACCGGAAACGCATGGGTGAAGAGCTTCCCACAGTGATGGAAGAAGATCTGCGGCTGTGTACGGTGCGTTTGCTTTCCGACTCAGATCGCCGATTCTGCTTCGAGGTGATTTCACCAACCAAGTAAGTATAGTAAGTAAGTAAGGAAGTATAGTTGATTATATTGCCAAACTGCTTTTTAGATCTCACATCCTACAAGCGGATTCGGAGATAATGTTGAATGCATGGTTCAAGGCGCTGCAAAAGGGAATCGATTCTGCTATTCAGTATCACAGTCCGTATAGCAGCGATATGCGTGGTATTGCCAGTCAATCACCAACGAACGAAAGTGCCCCCGGTAGTCTGGGTGGTGCCGTTGGTTCGAGCGGGAAGACCGGCGATCCCAGAAAAACTGTCAAGAAAATGTAAGTATCATCGGCCATCGCTTGATGTGATATTTGCAATGCGCCTTATTTGCTTCTTGAACACAACACCTCTCGCCCTTTTTATTTACGCCAATTACTTATTATAGAAAATGAAATGAAACTCCGACTTTCTATTTTTCAGCAATTGGACCCAAATACTACGCATTCCCGGAAATTCACGCTGTTGTGATTGTGGCAACACGGATCCCAAGTGGGCTTCGATCAACCTCGGTATCACCCTGTGTATTGCCTGCTCCGGAGTGCATCGAAGCTTGGGAGTCCATTACAGCAAGGTCCGTTCTCTTACGCTGGACGTATGGGAACCGGAAATCCTCCGCGTCATGATAGAGCTTGGTAACGACGTAATCAATCGGATCTACGAAGCTAATACGGCCAAAGTTAACAGATTTGATCGCGCCACAGACAACTGTGAAATATCGGTTCGCGAAGCTTGGATCAAAGCCAAATACATTGATCGGAAGTTTGTGCTTCCGCTGGATAGTACGGGAGGGTTGGGTCTTGATCCTACTCCAACTAGTACGTCTTCATCTACCTTGTCGTTCAAGAGCCTGGACAATGATAGTTCGAAATATCCGGAGAAATGGAGTATTAAAAAGCTTAGGCGCAGAAGTTATAGAAAGCTTCTCAGGAAGAAGAATAAAGAAGAAGTAGCTGAAGGAACATCCAGTGGTGGAAATACAGATACTGACCCGGATGCCGACGAAAAAGATGTGAACCTAAACATTCCAAAGAAATTCAACGACATTCTATTAATTGGGGATAGCATCATTGAAAACGATCATAATCTAACCGATGAACATCTGCTACTTCTCAACTCTGACCAAGAATCTACTAGTGGAGAAGAAGATAACGGAATCATGGAGTGCGAGGACTTCGAAAAGCTTAATCCCAACTTCCTTCTGTACAAAGCAGCGAGTGGTCATAATTTGCCAGTGATGTGCCAAGCGATGGCCCTCGGGGCAGACAAGAACTGGACCAACCCGGGAGAACTCGATCGAACCGCGTTGCATGCCGCCATACTTTCCGGTTCAGTTATGTCCTGCGAATTTCTCCTCATCAACGGATGCAACATCAACACCACGGATAGGAACGGGTACACCGCTCTTCATCTTGCGGCTGAAAATGGTTCTACAGCTCAGGCATACCTACCCCTCAAAACACAAGGCGAAGTACGATATTAAAGCTACGAATCAGAAACTACCGATCGACATAGCGGTAGAGCGAACTGATGCCGACATAGTGACGCTTTTGAGGCTTGCTCAGCTAAACGATGAAATCGGACCTGGGGAGGATGGTGGTACCTACCTGGGCGGAGATTCAACCTACACCGACGTGATGAATGATTTCTCCCACTTAACCAGCAACCAGCCCTATCGGTTACAGAAGAATCGAAACCCTGGCGGAGCGTCACCCGGAGAGCTTTGCCTGAGCTCAATAGCGTCGTCCTCTTTTTCAAGTGCTTCCACAATTGTTGCATCGGAAGTTGTGGGTCCTGTGACCGATTTGGACGAGCAAAAGGACGCAAAATAGGTTGGTTTTCTAGGTAAGAGGCAAAGCCGTTTTAGAACAACAGTTGGAAGATTTGTACTTATAGTATGTTATATCAGTAGTGTAAAACACGTTTCTGTAACAAATTACGAATCATGTTACGCATACAGACAACGAACAGTGGGGTCAAATAGTGTTTAGGCCGATGATATGATCGTATTTTAAATATATTTCAAAACATTGAATGTACAACACGTGATATATTGAAACATTCCCCACACTAAATATTTTTCAGGCTTTTTTATATTATGATCATTGGGTTTGTCTAAGAGAAAAGCGACTTCCATAAGTCATAGTGCTTCATACTTTTTTACCGCCACATGCGTGGACGCGGCTTTGAAAATAATCTTTTTCATTAAATGTACCTACTTGTGCATTGACTCAAAACTGTATTGATCAGGGAAAGAACGAAGAATTTAATCACTACCTATTGTTTATAGATCACATAAATTTTCAAACTTGAACAAATCCGATTTGTTTTTAAAATGTGTTTGGGGCTGTCCATAAACCACGTAGACTCTTGAGGGGGGGGAGGGGTTTCGAAAAAGTCTACGATAGTCTACGAAGGGGGACGGGGGGGTATACCAAAAGTCTACGTAGACTTTTTTTATTTTTATTTTTTGAAAACGATATATACAGCAGCTTTGAGCTGAGTACACTAGTTTGATTTTTTTAGGATTTTCCGTTTTTTTTTTGCATGACTTGACCGAAATAATCTCTTGCGTTTCTCCATAAAAATGTTATGAATTTCACTGAAGTAAAAGTCTGAACTACGGCTTACAACTATCAAGAATTTCACCAGGAAGTTCTTCTGTGTTGAGCAGAAAAAATCTCCAAAGTATTCTATATCTATAAAAAACTTTTTCAACATCCTCACTTGGATTTTACTGCAGATTCTACTAGAATTTCTTTTGATTTTTGGAACTTCTTTGCAAGCTATGGAAATTGTGTGGTACTTCCACGGATTTTTTTTCATTTACAAAGGAAGCCTTTTGGAATATCACAGAAAAAAGTCTTTAGAATTATCTGACAAAACTTTGAAAGGTTCGGTGATATAAGAACGCGAGGAGCTGACAAGATACAAAGGAAAGGTAACATTTCCAATACAATAGAAGAAACAATTTAATAATTTTTACCATATATTTTTATTAACACACGGTGATCTGGTGACGCTGATTTCTTGAAGCTGAGGTCCTTCGGTCAGGGACATTGTGAACTACTTTTCAAATAATGTAATCCCAATCTAAACATTAATATTTCCTTTTCAGCTTAAACAAGTGTTGCTGGTAAAGTTTATTTCACACCAAGGATCAATTTGCTCTCCTTTGATTTCCATAAATTTCAACGTTTTTTTCTATACTTATTCTTAATATTTTCATACCACGGAGCTCCATATATTTTAAATAATCTCGCATAAACATTTATAAACAATCATCTTGTCAACGATTTACCTAACCAAATGACAATTATTGATCTTCATTTTCAGAAACATTGGGTGCTGACGAAGATTCTGAAGCAGCATCACACTACAAAGTCTAATATTACTACAATTTATTATTTCAGAAATATGCCGCAGATTGCAAAATCAATGCAATTGTTTTGTCAAAATCTATTTATTCATATTACATTCAAGAACAAAACATCACCTTTTACAATATCAATACCAATAAAAATATAATATTAACGCTTTTTCGCCAAGACTTCGCCAACTTCAGATACCTATGAAGGTCGCGCGAGTTCTCCGTATCTTCTTAGGTAGGTATCTAATCAACACTTCCCACCCAAATCCCCACTGATCGTAAGGATCTGGCCAGGTGTTGAACAAAGGGATTGTTGAATGAAAAACATGCCAAGCCCCAGACTGTTTTTCTGGCGCATCTAACGTCCCTATCGACAGTCCACCCAGGTTAGTGTGCGGTCAGATATGCCATGCTATCCCAGAAAAAAGTCTTTAGAATGCCCAAAAGATATTGTTTGGAGCTTGTAAAAGGAATTCTCCGAAATTTCTGCGAGAAACCCTTCAGGATATTCACTGGAGATTTTCTCGAATTTTTTTTATTAATTTCGGAATTTTCGCGAGGAATTCTTTGGACATATAAGCAAAAATATTCGAAATGACCGTGGAAAATTCTTCGTAAATTTCTTCGGCAGTTATAATGCGAATTCTTTGGAATTATCGATGGAAAATTTTCGAAATTTCTAAATAAATTTTTGAAAACTTCCACGAGAAATTATTTTAATTTCCCACCAAAAACAGTTAGAGTCTCCACAAAAAAATTGCAATTTTTGTAAAAAAGCCTTTCTAGTTTCCATGAAAATTTATTCGAATTTTTTACGAGAAGTTCACAAAAATTTCAACTGAAAATTCTCCAGATTTTCCGCCGAGAGTTATTCAGAAAATTCTTTGGAATGCCCATAAGATTTATTTTAATTTCCTAAAGAAATTGCTCCAAATTTGCAAGAGAAATTAAAAAATATCGTGGGAAACCATTCTAAAAAAAATATTTCGGGAAATATTTCGGAATGTCCGTTTAAACTTAAAATTACCTCGGAAAAAAATTCTTAATTTTCACGGAAAATTACTCGGGGTTTTTTAACGGGGAAACTTTTGGAATTTAGAAGAAAAATCTTGGAATTTCAACAGATGATTATTCAGCAGGATATTGCATGGAATTTTCAAGAAAAGCATCGGAATTATCACGGAGAGTTCTTTGGAGTATTTCAAGGTCCAAAGGTCAATTGGGAAATTTTACGAAATTTCCACTCAAAACTTATTGGAATGTAGAATTGACATTGTCGGAATTTCAACTCGAAATTTTTCCAAAGGCTGGCGTATTGTGGCTTTGAGATTTGATTTCAGGAGTTATGGACAGAGGATTAAATTTGTTTTCGTTTCAATTTGATTTTTGTTTTGTTGGATTTTGTTCAGTTTGATTGAAATACGAACTTTGTTGTAATGTTTATATGGAAATAGAATTGAATAGCTGAATTGCTTAAAACGTGGTTGATTTCCATATTTTTCTAATCACATATGAGGTTTTGTGAAATTTGGAAAAGTCTACGTAGACTTCAAGGGGGGGGGGGGCGGTTTCGGAAAAGTCTACGAAAGTCTACTAGGGGGGACGGGGGGGTTTGAAAAAGTGAAATTTTGGTCTACGTGGTTTGTGGACAGCCCCTTTTTACTTGGCGGGTTGCTTCCATTTTGCCTATTTGATTAATACATACTCTCACGCTACTAAAAACCCTTGAAATTTGTTTTTTATATAGTATATCGAATAAGAATATTTATTCTGCATATTATCAGCGCATCTAGCCATACGCAGCTTGTTTCGTTGATACTGTACAAAATACAACAGCACGCGTGCTTGAGTGTTCAGTTTTTAAGCGAGCCCGAAAAAAATTTAATCGTTTTTGTTTTTACTGGCGTAAGGGACAAATTTTCAACTTTCTTTTCAATTAAATAATTTCAACAATGCCTTACACTCCCGTAAAGAAACCAAACAATTCATTAAACTACTACAACTCCACTAAGGTTTTTTGTTTTTAATTTTACTAAAACAAAATATCAATAGAAATATGCAACTTAGAAGAACAATAAATTCTCCTCATTACCGGTATGCATAACTTGAATATTGTGCATTATATGGGAGACCTAATTCCACCGCCCCATCTGTTGCCGGTCATTTGAAAAATCATTCCATGTTATAAGTGAAGCGCCGGATAAAATCAGATTTGAAAACTAATATTAAATATTTAGCGATAGGCATTTGTTGAGTGTTCCGAATCAGACTAGTTTAATATCAGGAGCAGACAGTTTGATTCCAGAGCAGAATTAACTTTCGAAACGCATGTTTTAAAAAAGTGAAATCCTGATGCAGGAATCACAGTGGAATCAGCTGTTTGTCAAAAATACCTATAATCATTACAAACTTGTATTGTTCAAAAAGTTGCAAAGTTGATTCATAAATTAAAAAGAAGTAGCCAATGATCCATGATCCAATATTTTGTTCAACAATTTTCTGTAAAATCATTATTTATAAGGCATTTTTCTTAGAGTATTTATAGCTTGTTAATATAAATTTAGCAGCGCGAATCTCCCGCAAATATTGATTAGCTCGTTGACTAAATAACTGCAAAATTTAACAAATGTA
Source organism: Armigeres subalbatus (assembly GCF_024139115.2). NCBI lineage: Eukaryota > Metazoa > Arthropoda > Insecta > Diptera > Culicidae > Armigeres > Armigeres subalbatus. Next base: position 13,331 of record NW_026941783.1, read on the forward strand.
ACGATAACACTGTACCTATCGTTAGCCAAATAAATGAAACAATCTCACGCTAGAAAACGTGGATCATCAGTTGCATTATCTTTAGAGACTAGTTAACTATTAACTGTAGATTTATATACACTCATCATATTTATATACCTTATCATTGGCGATAAGAGGAAAACAGAAAGAGAAAGTGACACTTTTCTCTTATAAACTATATACAAAAAGCTTTGTGCTAATAAACTTATTGGTTATCCATTGATAGTATCAATCAATTGCACCGAAAAACAACCTTCACCCTATTTGCGACTACATAGCTTCACGACTGATTAAGCCCAAAGCCGTCAAATCGGTTTGTATGCGGAGTTCTGCAGTCTGGCTTTCTGCCAGCTGCTTTTCTTCAGTAAGGGCTCGAATTTTCGAATCGGCTTCCTTCCTGGCCTCCACCGCTTGGCTCACTTCCACTCCCGCTTTGCCTCTACAACAAGGTTGCAGAGGGTCAGCACGGACTTCTTAAGGTCCTTGCTGTACTTCCCGCCGTTGTCCAGAAAGGACATAATTACGTACATTACGTATGTCTTCTTCTTATTGGCATTACATCCCCACACTGGGACAGAGCTGCCTCGCAGCTTAGTGTTCATTAAGCACTTCCACATTTATTAACTGCGAGGTTTCTAAGCCAGGTTACTATTTTTGCATTCGTGTATCATGAGGCTAGCACGATGATACTTTTATGCCCAGGGAAGTCGAGACAATTTCCAATCCGAAAATTGCCTAGACCGGCACCGGGAATCGAACCCAGCCACCCTCAGCATGGTCTTGCTTTGTAGCCGCGCGTCTTACCGCACGTATGTAATAACCTCCTCATTACGTATGTAATCACCTTCATTTTCTGGCATCCGCTCTCCTTGTGACTGGTCATCACTTCCGTGATGACGCTGGTCAGGGTAGCTCCGTCCATCTTGATCTCGATGGGTGGCTCCTCCGACCTGCCACGCTCTTCTGTATCGCATTCCCCTGGCGATCGGTGGGGCGACCTGTTAAGGCCACTTCGTCTGTCGTCTGTCCACCCTTTCGTTAGACGCTTCTCCTTCTGCACTCAAATTTGTTTTTATTTGGTTTGGTCGACATTTTGATCCCACGAGTCGCGCGAGAAAATAGGTCCGCCACGCCAGAGCTCCGCAATAACGTGGTTAGGGAACGTTAAACCGTGGGGGTGTCCAGGTACCCTATGTCGTGACGGTTTATCGAATTTCCAACTTTGGTTGGGAACTCAACGATTATCCAACGCAAGAAAATAACGAATACGTGCTATCGCACATAAAATAGCCAACAGAATGACCAAAGCTTGCTGTTCGTTTCTTCATTCCAGTTTGTATTCCATGATCGGCTCTTGAAACCGAATCAAAGTTCGTTGCATTGCTTCATACACACACGTACTCATTCTTCCGTCCTTCAACGCAACCGAAATTCATCGCAATGGAAATTCAAACAATTCTCTCCCTGTCTCACAGCTCACGCGCAATTCTTACCTTTTGCGATACTGAATACATTCATAGCTCTCGCTCCCACTGGCACAAGCCGCCCAGGCGGCGTTACGAGACATTATGTGGCTAAGGAGTGATCAGCGCGTTCTTCTCGTTCAACACGTTCACACACAAACCAAAACTATTCCAGCATTCTCAACATCATCATCATTTTCATCCATCCTTCCAGCATGATGATTAGGATGATCATGCACTGAAAGAATATACCTCTAACAGTTGTTTGCCTTTTATTCGCATAGTGGCATTCATCTACTACAATATCCGTTGCCTCTACTCTTATAGTGACTAGGGCCAATGATGTGATTTTGACATCTGATTTTTTGACGTAGGACTTACGTCTTTCTTTACTATACTGGGTGTCATTTAGATTTTTGGAAATCGAGAGCGTTACGCTGGAAGGGAAGATTTTGAACGTTACTAGCGCCTTTATCTTTCGATGGATTTTTAAGATTCATATATGAATCGACTCGGACACTCTCCAGCAATTTGCGTATTTCATTGAAACTTAAGATTATTAACGATAAGCTATTGAAAATTTCAATTCTCGTCAAATCCAGTAAAAATTTCATATGTAACCAATCCCGTGCGTTCCTAACACGGACATCAGAATGCGGTATGTCACGGGGCCTTCGGGTCTATCGGAAGATTTTATTTGTGTACAAAAGAAGCAGAGTCTGCCGTGTGCGAGTCATTACAATTTGTGACAGCAGCGCGTACTGACGTGCTTTTTGCTCGCGCATTTTTTCGTTTCGTTCGTTCGTTTGCTGTTTACCTACACAGCGACAGCATGCAGTCACCAGCGGCAGAACTGCCGGTGGGTCTGCGAATATGCATGAAAGAAGTGGGCGCATTTTTTTGTCATTCTGTGCTTGATGATGGTCGGATGCAGTGGGTTCGGTTGCGATGGATGCAATCGCCCATCGTATCGCTCGGAGTTTACGGCTAGAGGCCGATGATGGCTGAGGCAGCGAGGGCAGCGGTGGTGGATGAAGAAGAATAAAATTAGAGAGTTCTAGACCAACATTTGAAAAGGGCGTAACAGCCAAAATTTATTCCTTTTGATTCTTCGTCTACATATATAGCTATATATGTGGACAAAGAATCAGAAGGATTGAATTTTGGCTGTTACGCCCTTTTCAAATGTTGGTCTAGAGTTTGGTCTGCTCATCCAGGTGATTGGTTTCATAATCCACATGATCCCGGGATGGGTACGAATCATGTCATATGATTGGCCATTTGTTAAGTTGTGCTTGGTACTAAACGACACGTACATGGTTATACTATAACAGTTCTGATTCCCCAGCAAACAAAATCAACTACACTGATGAAAATAAAAATTTGATTAAAATAATTACTTTCATTTGTTTGCAGAAGGCATTAGCAATTAAAGATGCACAATCAGCAATAGTGTTAATATCCATTTTAGCTTAGAAAATTTCGCTGTATTACTTGTAAATGTTTTAAAAAAGTTCACAAAAAAATATTTCCAATAGAATATTTAAATAAACTTTATCTTATTATTTGTTTTGCATTTTCTGAGAAATTGTATTAATAAACTTGACGTAGAGTTTGGAATCAAAATATTGAATAATTTTTCGTTGACGTGTTAGCAGTACCTCCTCTATTTTAGTAGGGTTACTGCTCCTTGACTTGTTTCTTATTGTTGTGAATTTTTCCAGCAGTAAGTACGCATTTTAGCAAAAAGAAGCAACGAAATTGGTGCTGTATTTCTTTGTTTGGAAACGGGAGTTCCCCTAAAATAGCACATTTTTCCCAGGTCTGAAAATTTTATAAATAGATTTTTTAAACTTCAAATACTATCATTAATAAAAAAATATATAAATAACCTACATTTGCTTGAGTAAATAAGGGCTTAATAGTTAGAAACAAAGCAATTCTAAGTATGTATTTAATTATAAGTTTTATTTCCAGAGGTTTTGAATAAACAAATTTCTAATAATTCTACGAAGCATGGAAGCAAGTCGTTTCCAATATCAATACCTATAATCAAACTCCACAGATGCAAAAGTAAGAAGTTAAATGTAAATACAATACGTTTATACAAGTCCTACGTCTACTCGCGGTTATGTTGAAAACATTACCCATTGCTCGTTTTTTAACAATCACATCCAATCAGATTTTTTTTTAAACTTCGTTCTCTACAACCAAACAAATCCAATCCATCTTCAAACTCAATACAAATCCAATTGAGATCCAACCACAAAAACAAATTTAATCCCTATGCAACCCACATTCCCACAACCCACAGCCGTGCGGTAAGACGCGCGGCTACAAAGCAAGACCATGCTGAGGGTGGCTGGGTTCGATTCCCGGTGCCGGTCTAGGCAATTTTCGGATTGGAAATCGTCTCGACTTCCCTGGGCATAAAAGTATCATCGTGCTAGCCTCATGATATACGGATGCAAAAATGGTAACCTGGCTTAGAAACCTCGCAGTTAATAACTGTGGAAATGCTTAATGAACACTAAGCTGCGAGGCGGCTCTGTCCCAGTGTGGGATGTAATGCCAATAAGAAGAAGAAGAAGAAGAAGAAGAAGCAACCCACATTCTATTCAAATTTAATCTACATCCCATCTAAATCCAAATTTAATAAAATCCAATACAAATCCATTAAAAATCAATTCAAGTCCAATTGAAATTTAATTCAAATACAATCCAATTCAAATCCAATCCAAATCCATTTGAAATTCAATCCAAATCCTATTCAATCCATATTTAATCCAAGCCCATTCCTAATCCAATCCAAAACCAATCTTAATTCAATCCAAACAAATCCAAATCCAATCGAAATACAATCTTAATCCAATTCAAATACAATCTAATTCAAAACATATCCAAAAATCTACTTGAATTCCCATCCATATTTAATCCAAATCCATTCCAAATCCAATCCAAATCCATTCCAAATCCAATCCAAATCCAATCGAAATGCAATCCAAATCCAAATCAAATCCAATTCAAATCTAACCCAAATCCAATCCAAAACCAATTAAAATACATTCTAATCCGTATCCAATCCAAATCCCATCAAAATTCAATTCAAATCTGATACAAATCCAATGCAATTCAATTTAAATCCAAATCTAATCAATCTCCAATCAAAATCCAATTCAAATCTAATCCAAGTCCAGTCCAAATCCATTCCGAATCCAATGCAAATACAATTCAAATCCAATCCAATTCAAATCTAATCCAAGTCCAGTCCAAATCCATTCCGAATCCAATCCAAATACAATTCAAATCCAATTCAAATCCAATCCAAACCCAATCCAAAACCAATCCAAATCCAATCCATATCAAATTCAAATACAATCTAAATTCAATTCAAATAGAATCCAATTCAAATCAAATCCAAATCCATTTGAAATGCAATCCAAATCCTATCCAATCCATATTTAATCCAAATCCAATCCAAATCCAATCCAAATCCAATCGAAATACAATCCAAATACAATCCAAATCCAAATCAAATCCAATTCAAATCTAACCAAAATCCAATCCAAACTCAATTAAAACACATTCTTTTCCGTATCCAATCCAAATCCCATCTGAATCCAATTCAAATTCGATACATATCCAAAGCAATTCTATTTAAATCCAAATCCAATCAAATCTAATCCAAATCAAATTCAAATCCAATCTGAACCCAATCCAAATCTAATAAAAAATCAATCCAAGACCAATCTAAACCCAATTTAAATCAAATCCAATCCAAATCCTATTTTCCAGGAATTTCTTCTCCTGCTTCATCTTCCATTTACTGAATAGGAAGCTAGAATGTTCCTATTTTCACATTTCAACCTGGGAGTCCTCTTGCCCCCTTCTTTCTAGGAGTCCTCATGCTCCTTTTCCACCTTTCATTTATTGAATAGGAATCCAAAATGTTCCTATTTCCACATTTCAACCTGGGAGTCCTTTTGCCCCCTTCTCTCCAGAAGTCCTCATGCTTCTTTTCCACCTTTCATTTATTGAATAGAAATCCAAAATGTTCCTATTTCCACATTTCAACCTGGGAGTCCTTTTGCCTCCTTCTCTCCAGAAGTCCTCATGCTTCTTTTCCACCTTTCATTTATTGAATAGAAATTCAAAATGTTCCTATTTCCACATTTCAACCTGGGAGTCCTTTTGCCCCCTTCTCTCCAGAAGTCCTCATGCTTCTTCCACCTTTCATTTATTGAATAGGAATCCAAAATGTTCCTATTTCCACATTTCAACCTGGGAGTCCTCTTGCCCCCTTCTCTCTAGGAGTCCTCATGCCCCTTTTCCACCTTTCATTTATTGAATAGGAATCCAAAATGTTCCTATTTCCACATTTCAACCTGGGAGTTCTCTTGCCCCCTTCTCTCTAGGAGTCCTCATGCTCATTTTCCACCATTCATTTATTGAATAGGAATCCAGAATGTTCCTATTTCCACATTCCAATCTGGGAGTCCTTTTGCCCCCTTCTCTCCAGAAGTCCTCATGCTTCTTTTCCACCTTTCATTTATTAAATCCAAAATGTTCCTATTTCCACAATTCAAATTTAAAGTCCTTCTGTCCTCTAAATTCTTCATTTTCATTTTATTTCATTTATTTTAGTTATTTCTTTTATTGATCAGGAATCCGATGTTCCTGTTTCCATAAAGTCTCCTTGTATTCCTCGCAGAATAACTCTTTTTCCAACAATTTTATTCTATTTTCAATATTGCATTCTTCACTTTGACAAAAGTGGTTTCTAACTTACCTATTAATATTAACTTAAACACCTGGGAGCTCTAACTACGCCAATTGTCGTGACGGTTTATCGAATTTCCAACTTTGGTTGGGAACTCAACGATTATCCAACGCAAGAAAATAACGAATACGTGCTATCGCACATAAAATAGCCAACAGAGATGACCAAAGCTTGCTGTTCGTTTCTTCATTCCAGTTTGTATTCCATGATCGGCTCTTGAAACCGAATCAAAGTTCGTTGCATTGCTTCATACACACACATACTCATTCTTCCGTCCTTCAACGCAACCGAAATTCATCGCAATGGAAATTCAAACAATTCTCTCCCTGTCTCACAGCTCACGCGCAATTCTTACCTTTTGCGATACTGAATACATTCATAGCTCTCGCTCCCACTGGCACAAGCCGCCCAGGCGGCGTTACGAGCCATTATGTGGCTAAGGAGTGATCAGCGCGTTCTTCTCGTTCAACACGTTCACACACAAACCAAAACTATTCCAGCATTCTCAACATCATCATCATTTTCATCCATCCTTCCAGCATGATGATTAGGATGATCATGCACTGAAAGAATATACCTCTAACAGTTGTTTGCCTTTTATTCGCATAGTGGCATTCATCTACTACACCCTACAGGCTCCGTTAGTGGCCTGCTATTTATTTCACCTCTCAGACCATGCATCCCCTTGGCACGGGTCGCTTTATACCGTAGGATTAGGGGTTACTCGATAGACCATCCGCACCCTCCGTGCGTATTAACAACCTTTTGAGGATGATCTTCTCGAGCACCTTCCCCGCCGTATCAAGCAGGCATATTGGTCTATATACCGACGGATCCCCCGGTGGTTTTCCCGCCTTAGGCAATAGGACCAAGCTCTGCTTTTTCCATGCTTCAGGGAAGACTCCCTCGTCCAGGTATCTCTGCATGACAGATCTGAACATCTCGGGAGCCTCAGCAATGACCGCTTTGATTGCCAGGTTCGGAATACCATTCGGTCCTGGCGCCTTACCTACACTAAGGGACTGTGCAATCCCCGCAAGTTCCGCCACAGTTACTCTTCCCTCGTCGGCCACCCTGGCAGCTCCACAAAGTGAGGCCACGGACTTGGGTCATGACGTGGGAAGAGCCCCGCGGTGATCCACTCCAGCATCTCTGGAGACCGCTCTTAGGGGTCATCGCCCCACGTGTCTTGGCCATTACGACCTTATAGGCATCACCCTATGCATTCGCGTTGGCACTTTGACACAGGCCCTCGAAACAGGATTCTTGCTTGATCTAATCTCAGTCTTCAGAGAGACTCTAGCAGCCACGAACGCCACCCGTCGTTCAACACGCTCATCTTCTGTGCGTGCCTGCTGCATCCGCCTCCGTGTCCGTAGGCAAGCGCGGCGCAGGTTCTCAATTGCTTCAGTCTTCCAGTAAGCCGGTGGCCTCCCATTCTTAGGGTGAACTGCTGAATGCTGGTCGCTTTAGTCGATACTGTAGCGAACCGCCAGGTGGTCGCTGTGAGTGTAGCCATCATCTACCCTCCAGTTCGAACTACTCGTTTGGCCAGGGCTCCAGAACGTAACGTCGATAATCGACTTGGTCCCGTTCCAGCTGTAGGTAGGTACTTTTGATAAAGACATTGGCCAAGTCCAAATCCAACATGGCCAGTGACTCCAGCAGGATCTGCCTCCGTTGATTAGTGGAACAGCTTCCCCATTTCACGGCCCAAGCGTTGAAGTCCCCCGCTATCACCACCGGCCTACGCCTCATCAAGTTAGCTGTCAAACAATCCAGCATACGACCGAACTGCTCGATCGACCATCGAGGAGGCGCATAGCAGCTGCAGAAGAAAACCCCGTTGACTTTGGCAATGACGAAGCCCTCGTGTGTCGAAGACATCAACTCTTGGACTGGGTATTTCCCCGTTGTCCATATCGCCGCCATTTTAGACCCATCGGTGACCCAATTACCGTTCCTTGCGGGTACCCGGTAAGGATCCGCTATGATTCCGATATCCGTCCCCCATTCAGCAACTGTCTAACACAGCAGTTGCTGGGCTGCATCACAGTGGTTCAGGTTTAGCTGCGTTACCTGCACTGTGATTTTGCAGCACGCTTAAACGCCGGGCACTTCGAGCCCCCCATGGGGTGCTTGCTGTTCGCAGCTTTGCTGGAACAGATCAAACAGTTGGGAGGGTTCGTGCAGCATTGTGCCTTATATCCCTCCAATCCGCAGCGTCGACAGAGCTTGCTTCTGTCAGGGCCTTTGCAGTCCCATTGCTTGTGCCCCGGTCCCAGGCACTTGAAGCAAACTTCGGGTTGCTCGTATATGCCCACAGGGCATACCGACCATCCCACCTTGACGCTCCCTAACTTGACTACCTTGGAGGCGTCCGCTGCAGGTAGCCGAAACAATGCCACCTGCGTCCCTGTCGGACCTTTCCGTAGCCGAACGGCTGCGGTGGGCGTCTCCACTTCACACTGTCGCCGCAGTGCCGTGACGAGCTCTTCGACTTCAGTGATCTCGTCCAGGCACTCGTCGTGAGTGCCCTCACCTTGACCGTCTCGCCTAGGACCTCCTCCGCCAACTTCTTGTAGGCGGCGCCCTTTTGCGAGACGCCCCGCTTCAGCTCGAGTATCATCTCGCCCATCCGGGTACGTCTTATTCGACGTACGTCGGCGCCGAGTTCACCGAGCTTGACGTCACTCCTCATCGCCTTCAAAACATCCGAGTACTTAGCCTCGTCCGCCGTGATGACTAGGGCATCGCCCCTGGAGCGATTGGCGCCTACCCTAGACTTCTTGCTACCCTCATTCGCCTGCCCCTTCTTTTCGGCCCTTGACGTCTTCGGTTTCCTCTTGTTCTTGACCAGGGTCCAGGAGGCGTCACCCCCCTCTATTTCCCTGGTCTGGTGCGGCTGAGAACTTTCAGCCTGCCGTAACCCCTTATCACCGTCTTTCCTGAGTGGACGGACCTTTCCAGGTCCTTCCTCCCCCGGTTTTGGAGGTACCTGACCAGGGTTCAGCTGCCCAGCCCCACTACCCTTGTTCGGGGTAGTAACCCTCCGCGTTTTGGAGCGGCCCCCCGGGAGCTCATTCCCAGGAGACTGTCTCTCCCTTTTTTGTGTCTGCTCCGTTGGAGCAGTCAACCCCGACGTACCCGCAAATACTTGAGCCTCAGTCTGGGTAGACTTTGGCACCACCGTCTTCGCTGGCACGCCTTCGGTCGATTCAACCTTGCCCGAGTCCGCGAATCCTTGGGCCTCAGTCTGGGTAGACCTCGACTCCACCGATTTCACGGGTATACACTCTGGCCGTCCTGACTGCCCTCTCCAGCTTGGCGTCCAGCATCGACTTTCGAAGTTTCTGCAAGCTCCTCTTGAGGTCCTTGCTGATATTATGCTTCGATGACGCAAAGTCGATGATGGCGTCCAGCTGTTCCGTCGCCACCTCGAAGGCCGAAAGCCCATCGCGTTTGCGGTTCATCGCCTCCACAAGCCATGGGCCGTCAATAACCCCCTACCGGCGTTTTTATAGCCGAGAGGAAGGTTGAGTGACCCACGCTGGCGCTGCGCACTGAGCTGCCGACTATTGCCTCTGGCCTCCTAGGCGGAGACCTGAACAACCCACCTCTTGCGAAGGGGTTGTCGCCTACACTACTACCACTAATTGAAGAATTGACTTGGTTTTCCATTTTGGTCCCACGAGTTGCTCGGGAAAAGAGGTCCACCACGCCAGAGCCCAGCATGACGCGGTAAGGGACAATTACTGTGGAGGGTGCCCAGGTACCCCACAGGCTCCGTTAAAGGCCTAGCTTATTATTTCACCCCGCTGGCCATACATCCCCTCGACACGGGTCGCTTGACTCCTTGGGATTAGGGGTTAGGGACGATGGTCCCGGTCTAACTCGTAGTGGCCATGGGGAGGGGTCGTCAAGCCCTTGGACAAAGTCCCTGCTGCCCCCTGTGTGTGTGTGTGTGTGTGTGTGTGTGTGTGTGTGTGTGTGTGTGTGTGTGTGTGTGTGTGTGTGTGTGTGTTTTTTTTTTTTTTTACAAGGGTTAAAGGCCATCAAAAATCTGCACGACAGACACCTCGAGCATCCACACTATGCTCGAAGGCGAACAGGGATGGGTTCCTCCTGACCTGCTAAAATGTGCCTCCTGGATAAAACCGGGTCCCTTATCCTCCTTGCCTCGATCCCCTGGGACCACGGGATGCTGCGTGACTACTTCGGGGCTGTGCTCATGCACTTCTTCTGAAGTTCCGGCCCCTAGCTTAGGCTAGTTCGCCGACTGGCTGACTAATCCACTGCTCCACTGCAACGTAGTCTCGATCCCTCGACGGCCATGCACCGAACTTCCTGACTCGAATCCTTCCTGACTCCCCCGGGGTCAGAGGGTGGTCCACCAGTTCCGGTGAAGGAAACTTCCGCACTGGTGGTGCCCCGACTACCGGCGGCTATCGCAGGGGACACTTTCACGCATTGCCTCGACATCGTCCTCGGGTGCCCTACGTACCCAAATCGCTTTCTTCTTCTTTCTTCTGCAGGTTGACTGTTCGAGTGCCGAGGTCGGTCCGACGATTCCGGTTGGCAGAAAACTTCCGGTTCACCGGCGCCGCGACGACCCGAAGCCAAACACTGCTCACTGCGCTGAATACTCCCCAGAATTGGCACTTATTCGCTGATCTCGCCTCCATCTACGCTGCAGCTCCGACAGTATTTGCGTCACGACTCTGCTTACCGAATTCCACGTGTCTTCCTCGTGACACATTCGCTCTGCGATATTATCCGCGCTTGGGACAGGCATTTCTCTACGAATTTCCGCAAACCGCGGACAATAGAACACCACATGTTCCGGCGTCTCTTCAACATTCTCACATTCTGGACATAGCGGGGAATTGGTGTGTCCGAACCGATGTAAATACTTCCGAAAGCATCCGTGGCCCGTCAGGAACTGCGTCAGGTAGAAGTTTACTTCGCCATGCTTTCTGTTCATCCACGTCGACAGATTTTGAATGAGCCGGTGGGTCCACCTTCCTTTATCAGTAATGTCCCACTTCTGCTGCCACATCGCCATCGAACGAATTTTCGCCACCTTTCTCATGTTTCCGGTTTCTCTCCACTGGTAGCACTCGATGTCTTCCGCCAGGGTGATGCAAATGGGTACCATCCCGGCGATAACGCATACTGCCTCCGACGATATCGTTCTATACGCACTTGCAACTCGTATGGCCATCAGCCGGAACACACTTTTCAGCTTTTCCCGGTTCCGCTTGGTTTGCAGTGCTTTGCCCCAGGCAGGAACCCCATACCGCAGTATCGATGACGAGACACTAACTAGCAGACGCCTCGTGCTGCTTCGTGGGCCACCAACGTTTGGCATGATCCTCGCTATTGCGTTCATTGCCTTCGCCGACTTTTCGCAGGCGTAGTCAACGTGGCTGTTGAAATTTAGCCGGTCGTCGATCATCACTCCCAAGTGCTTCAGTGATCGCTTCAAAACAATCGCATGTCCTCCGACGACGATTTCCATCTGTTGGATCGCCTTGCAGTTGCTGACTAATAGCACCTAGTTTTGTGGTGAACTATCTGTAGCTTAACTCCATTCATCCAACTCTAGATCGTGGTTATCGCCTCCGTCACAGACGCCTACACTTTGAGTGTCTCGCCCAACACTGTTAATGATACGTCGTCCGCAAACCCACGATTTTCACTTTCCTGGGCAGCCGCAATGTCAGGACTCCATCATACATTCCGTTCTAGAGGGTTGGGCCGAGTATGGAGCCCTGAGGAACACCCGCTGTAACACGCATCGACTTTTTCCCTTCGTTCGTGTCGTACACCAGGACTCTGCTCTCAAAGTAGCTCTTCAGGATGCGGCAAAGATATTCAGGAACCCGCATTCTATGCAGCGCAGCGGCAATGGCTTCAAAGCTGGCACTGTTAAACGCGTTCTTTACGTCTATCGTAACCACTGCGCAGTATCGATCTCCTCTTCGCTTCTGTTTAGATACTTTGTCAGCACTCGAGCACAGTGCGAAGTGCATCCACTGTCGATACTCCTTTGCGGAATCCAAACTGCATGTTTGATAGTCCCACGCTCACCCTCCATACACTTCGTCAGTCTGTTTAGGATGATCCTCTCCAGAAGTTTCCCAACTGTGTCTATCAGGCAAATAGGCCTGTACGAGGCCGTATGTCCCGGCGGCTTTCCTGGTTTTGGCAGCAGTACCAGCTTCTGGGTCTTCCACATTTCTGGAAAGTTACCCTCGTCTAGGCACTTTACCGTTCTGAACATATCCGGATATGCCAAAATTGCAGCTTTCAGGGCCACGTTTGGTATTCCATCTGGACCGGGTGCTTTCTTCATTTTCAGGCGCTTCGCAGCATCTGCCAGCTCATCATTGGACACTTGCCGACCCTCGGAAATTGCTTCTTCTTCTCCGTACGGTATCGGTGGCCACGTAGTCGGATTGTGTTTCGGGAAGAGACCCTCCACGATTTCCTTCAGCATGTATGGGCACGTTTCAGCTGGCGTCGACGGGCCTTTAATCTTCGCCATTACAACGCGGTACGCGTCGCCCCAGGGATTGGCGTCTGCTTCTCGGCATAGCTCTTTGTAGCAATCTGACTTTCTAATCTTGATTTTCTTTTCAATGCGGTTCTAGCTTCCCGGAACGCCGCCTTGCGCTCCTCTTTCTCTGGTTCCGTCCTCGCTCTCTGTGCCCGCCTCTTGGATCTAAGACAAGCAGCGCGTAGTGCACTGAGCCTCTCGTTCCACTAGTAGGCTGGACGCCGATTGCTCCTAGGCTCCAGTTTTCGCGGCATTGCGGCATCACAAGCCGCTACCATCCTTCTTATCAGTTCGGCCGCATCGTCGTTCTCGAAACTGTTGTCCGGTCGAAGTGCCTCTATAAAGAGGTCCTTGTCGAAGGCTTTCGTCTTCCACTTCTGCTCAGCGGTCACTCTTCTCTGTGTTGTCGCATGGTTTCGTCGCCCAATACAATGGCGAATCGCCTGGTGATCGCTATGGGGTGTACTCTTCGCTAACTCTCCAGTTCATGTTCGCCATCAACGAAGGACTGCAGAACGTGACATCGATAATAGACTCCTCCCGTCTCTTCGAAATGTGCTAACGGAGCCTTCATTGCATAATCCTAAAACTAGCTTCGCTAGAGCTTCCTGAGAAATGTATCCTCTCGTATTGACTACTCTGCAGCCCCACTCCATAGCCCGGTCATTGAAAACACATCCCATAACTACCGTCCTTCATCCAATCAGGTTGTCGGTTAACCGCTCTAGCATCTGGCTGAACTGCTCCACTGTCCACCTTGAAGGTGCAGTGCAACTGCATATGTAAACGCTGCTGATTTTTGACGATCACGAATCCTCCACATGAACTCTCTACCACTTCTTGGATAGGAAATCTGCCCATAACTTGTATTGCAGCCATTCCCGTTCTATCAGCCACCCAGTTTCCGTTATCAGGAGGAACTCGATACGGCTCTGCAATTATCGCTACGTCACACATCGTTTCTGTTGTTGACTGCCATAACAGTTGCTGTGCGGTATCGCAGTGATTCAGATTAATCTGAATTATGTCCACTACTGATGACCTGCGATCGCCTTCTGATATACAGGGCATTTGTAGCCACCCGTCTGATGGTCATTTCCGTCCTCTGGTGTGCAAAGCATTCACTTGGGTCTTTGCGTGCAGTCTTTCGCAAAATGACCTGTTTCTCAATATTTTCAACACTTGTTGGATCTGTCCGGACCTTTACGAGCTCTTACCCGGTGTCCAAAACCTAAACATTTGAAGCATCTCTCCGTTTGTTTATTTAGTGGCGTGGAGGCTTTCAATGGACATTTTGACCATCCAACAGCCAGTTTGCCTACGTCCAGAGCTTTATTAGCAGCGGTTACTGGCAGACGAATCATATCTGTTTGTGTGCCTCCGTATGCTTCCCTTATTCGGATAGTCATTTGCACCTCACCCAGATTACACTGTAACTTTAGTGCATCCTTGAGCTCCTCTTCCGACGTGATCTCATCTAGATCTCTGCACATTATTACCATCTCTGGAGTCAGGGATTTAACTTCCGCCTCTGCGCCCAGTGATTTTGCAATGCGCTCTTGCATAACCGAGCTATCAACAGTAGGGTCCTTCTTTAGCTCGAAGAGCATCTCTCCGGTTTGAGTGCGCCTGGTCCTTATTACGTTCTCGCCTAAGTCCCTCAGCTCCGGATCCTCTCTAACCTTCTTCAGGAGCGCTGCATACGTCGTAGCGTCTTTGGCCTTGACGAGTACGGCTTGTCCCTTAGACGGTTTCTGACGCAACGGAGGCTTTCCTTTCTTGTACTGCTCCATTTTTCTCGCCTCTTTTCGCTTCAACTGTCTATTTCTTTTCTCCTTCTGGCCTACTACGGTACTCCACCCTTCTCCCTGTGAAGTAGCGTCTGTTCCTCCGACTGCGTCCTCCCGCGTTTGCCGCTTGAGTCCGCCTGGCCTCCCGTCTCCAGCTTGGGCTGGCTGGAAACCAGTGAACTGGTACCAGGGCCCGGTCGTCTTCCGAAGGAAACGCCAACTGGTGGTTTTTCATTGGCGCCCAGGAACAAGTCCCGAGCTCCCACCTCTTGTGTGTGTGTGTGTGTGTGTGTGTGTGTGTGTGTGTGTGTGTGTGTGTGTGTGTGTGTGTGTGTGTGTGTGTGTGTGTGTGTAAGAGAGAGAGAGAGTGAGTGCTAGTGCGATCGCACGGTTTTGCATTACCACTGTTTTAAATTAGCGGAGGAAAGAAAGAGACAAACAGCAAACCGCCGGTGACCACCCGCATAATCATTTACCATTCTTCGTACAGTTATTATAAATTCAATAGAAAATCGAATTATAGCCGCTATTGAAATTGGATTTTTCTCACAATCCATACGTTAAACCTAATTTCGGAAGTAGTGCGCTGTATAGCACATCACCAAATGAAAACAGCGCACCACTTCCGAAGTTAGGTTTAATGTACGAATTGTGAGAAAAATCCAACTTTGTTAGCGGCTATAATTCGGATTTGCACTGAATTGATAATACAAATATAACATGGACATAGTTGATATCGTTACCCATTAACATTAAGTTCATCAAACAGTACATATCTATGGTAAAACAATTACCTCAACCGTAATCAATGAGGTCTACAGTCTACGAACCATAATCAATATAATACTGATAAAATCTTTCGTCCAAAAATGTATGAAGAAAGTCGATTTTTCTTACGGTCAACATTCTTAACAACCCGTTGCTCATACAGTCCGGTCTACGAAAACCGTAGCCCCTATGGTCAAAACGTTATCAGACTATAGTACGATTATGGTCCAGTACCATTATCTTTATGGTTCAACGTGGAACGTAGACCGTTCTAATAATGGTTCAGCTGTCGTTTGGATTTATGCGGGCATTCATTTGGATTTCTCTTCTCCGTAAAATTTGTATTGCACCTTAAGGTGAAAACAACCCACTTTTGAGTAGTTTTGAGTTTTCGTGTATGTTTACGACGACATATTTCACTGTCAAAGCAGTCTGAAATATTTCACCTTTAGGCGTCCATCTTTCGAAATCATTTCAGCAAAACTTCGAAACTTTTCGAAAACACTGACAAACACCTCTCGGAGTCCATTTTTGTGTTTGTGCTTTTCCCGACAGATTTTATCTGAAAAAGTATGAAATAAACAAGTGCTCAGTTAAAAATCAAGTAAAAGTGTTTTATGTATATTTGTAGCGAAGGTGTGGACAAAAGTGCTGTTAAGCGTTTTCCTTTCGAAGGCTTTAGTAATTCAAACAGAAGCAGAAAGTGAAGGTTTGAACATCGATTTTCTTCAAGCAGGCGAATCTCCTCACCCCGTGCTTCTGCTGATTTGGTGCCCGGAAGCTAATCTGCGGGAAGTGGTTGGCGTGTCATCGAAAGATAAACCCTTCCCCAACATGTCGCGCAGTGTGAGGGCCGAAACGCGGGCCAGCAAGAAAGACGATGTCAAGAAGTTTATGCTTTCGATGGATCGGGTTCGTCGCTGGGAGAAAAAGTGGGTCACAATCGGCGAAACTTCGATGAAGATCTTCAAGTGGGTTCCGATATCCAGCAAGGACAACAAAAAGGGAGGCTTGCTCAAGGGTTCCGGCACGACGGCGGTCAGCGGCGGTGGGGGTTTGCTCGCTAATGGAAATTCGACGGTCAGCAGCAATGCCGTCTCGGTCAACAGCAATAGTAACAGTAACAGTAGTGAAAATAAGGAAAACACTCGAAAACAGGGGACAGATTCGAATTCCAATTCAAATTTTGCGCTGACAACCGAAGATTCCAACACCTGTGAGTATCTTTTATGTTCATGACGGGATAGTAACAGTTTGTTGGTTTTTGTTTTCCATTTCTCTCAATTAAACCCCTTTTTGTTAGGCATTATAAGAAGTCGAAAAAATAGTTATTTTAAAAGGTAAAATGGGAAAACAATATTACTTTAAATGTGTATTGTTAAGTCGTTGCTCAGTTGGGTTTTATGCATACCGTCCATGATGCCTCTTCAGTTTTTCTGAATTGATTATTTGCCCAGCATGCATTACGGTTAATTAACAAATAACGTTTGACGAATCTTTTTAGGCTTCTCCCTGGTAAGTGACTCTCAAGGGGCCACAGAGTTCGTCTCGAATATGCCATTCTCTGAGGATTCTAATTCACAAGGATCGGACAGTGCTCCGAAGCGACTGAAAACTGACTAGACTGGAGAAGAAAGTCTTCCGCACATGGTCCGATCCGGAGACATGAGGGGAGGTGAGCCGGTTCTTGCACCCATTCCCGTTATGTACGAGCACTTGAAAAAGTTGTAAATTCAGCATATTACTCTTCGTTTCTTTTTGATTCAGCGGTGGAAGATCAGTAATGAATGTTGAACATGTGCGATACTCATCTGTAGTAATGCCGGTGAAGAGATTTGATTTGTAGGCCAAAAAAAACACTTATTTAGAAGATGTACACAGTTTAAAAATCTAGTAATTAGGTTTTTTAAAGTACTTTCATTATATTTAGATCCAATTGTGAATCGTTATAAGCACGAGTAAGCTAAATGCTCGGGGATTTACAGCGTTTTTCTTGAAGGATAGTCTCTAAGAATGTCATCAGTTGATGGCTTACATTCAGGCTGCCGTTTGAAAAACATCTAGATATACCTAAGCTATTATTTATTTAGCCTGGACTTTCTCTTTGCCAAATAACAAACATTGTGTGAAATCCAAAATGCACTTCTATCGATCTTTTACACATCAATTCGGAGCACTACTTCAACTTCCTTTTTATTTTATGTGAATTTTTGATAGAATAGTACGTCAGTATGTGTACTTCACTCTTCAGCACAAAAAGTAGCGTAAGGTTTTGCCTTAGTTTTATCGTGTGTACAACTCGCGCTCTTGATGTTTCTGTACAGGGGTAGCCAGATGTTGGTCTTCGCATCTAGATTGATAGCTGCATTTCTTCCGTGTATTTGAGAATAAATTTCATAAATCTGCAAGAAAAATGTGGATGAAACCTAAATAATGGAACAAATGCGATATACGTGGAAGATATGTTTTGTAGTGAAGTATGAGAAACTGATCTTTAAAATGATTGAGTATAATCTTGTATAGTAGAATAGCTTTCTATAGGGTTAACTCTAGGGCACGATGACTGAGAAGATGAAAGCTTTGAGGAAAAAAGTTGTGATATTGCATGTACAACTTATCCTTAAATTGGGCATACCTGATCAGTTTTTGGACATCACGAATTTTCGTCAGCTTCCCATTAGACAGTAGAAAATCCACCCAATTAGGTTCACTACATGCTCTCTCGAACGCTCGGCATATCGTTGGAAGCATTCAGCATGTTGCAGAAGCTATTCTCGCTTCCTGGAACGCAGCTCCTTCTTTCCATGGCGTTTATCTTGAAAAACCAGAGCTTGATGGAGATTCTCGGCAGCAAGTTGCAATGCGATAGCTATTCTTTGTAGAAAACCAATCACTACTTCCTCACCTTCATGGGCGATGGAAGATTCTAACTGATTATTATCAGGTCACATATACTTGCAGGCACAAATGGAACAGATCATCGCTCGATTCGCACAAATCGATATTTTCTACTGGGAACTGCAAAATTGCTATCTGTTCTAAGGTATTTTACTAAATCTTTAGATTGGTTCGCAGTATTGCATTAGGGATGATACACAATTTTTGTACGCTGAAGTTTGTTTCCATTCGTTATAATCAGATAGCATGTGTATAGGGACTGCTTTGGCCATAGTGTTCGTTTATTTGGTCTATCTTCCTGTAATTGCCGTGGCTCGAATTTCTATCCCCAAGGTATTCTAGGGCCATTTATCGCCAAGCTAGGTAAGATCGTAGGCCAACTCAGTAACAATGATGTGGAATATTGATCGAAAATCAGGTTGCGATTCCTGTAAGCAGAGAAAGTTATGTTCTTCGAAAAACTGTATCCATTATTATGTAATATTCGTCTAGTTTCGCACGAAAAATCCTTTTGATGAAGCTTCACTATATAGCCTCTTTCTCAGATACATTTCCAGTTGTAAAGGCACGACTCATACAAGCAGGAATAGTATTGATTTCTATTATAGTACTCCAAAGTTCAGAATCCAACTTCTTGCAAACTGAGTTTCCGATATATCGTCGATTATCATTGAGGCAGGTTTTGAAACAGATTTTACATTAAAACTTCTTTGTAACCCCATTATATCGAACATACTAAATCTTCGAGCTTGCAAGGTACAACTTCGGACATCTCTATAGTCAAGTTTTGTTTTTCGAAAATCTGGTCCAACAGCTGTTAGTAAATAACCAGCAGAAAATTCGGATAAACTGGGTCAACGTCAGTTTCACTTGAGGAACCCATGCCAGTGGGCAAGATTTCTGGAAGTTGATGCCGTTTGGTGTGCCCAGTAGAAGTCGCACAAATATACTTCATAGTTTCGCCAAGCTGACATATCTGCCAGAGAGTATCAGCTCATCAGCAAATCTCTAAGTAGATGCGGCGGAGCAGAACCAGTCTTGCTGGCGACGATGTTACCCAAGGAGTATTCAAGGACGTATTGGCTGAAAGCATAAGCGAACGGGTCAAACTATAGTGCCACGCAGAGCTTCAAGTTGATCACATCTTAACTCGATTTTAATCCAATTCAGGGTTTTCGCCTCTGATAGGGATGCGGTCTGGGCATCGTTTCAATAAGGCGTGCAACTTGGGTATCAGTCGACTACATTGTTCGTAAGACAAAGGCTGATCGTGGGTAACTGAAAGTAAAAATGTGTATTTTATTTATCGTATTCAGTGGAGTGTAACTACAGTGAGAAAATTCTAAGATTCTTTTCTTAAATCATATGACTCCCATCATCAGACACACTATATCGTAGTACAATTTACCCTAAGATGCTAAAAAATAATGTAATCACGAGAAAATGCTATTTATTCAGTGGTACTCGTTTGGCATAATGCCATATGGCATAATGCCGTTTACATAACGCCGTTTGCATATACCATTTGGCATAATTTGTATGGTGTCAAATTGAGGGCTTTTTACGTATAATGGTCATTGTTGGCATAAGGGCGTTCATATTGATTCCGCATTTGGCATAATTTGTAAGTGTGGTGTGAAAATCAAATTTTTTTTCTTTCATAATTCATAGATGTTCCAAATTAATTGCTCAGGACCTACTTACCATCATCGGAGGTGAACTACGAGATGCGAAGTATACTTTAAAGCTCTAAAGATTATACGAAAATTTGCGTACAACATTCGCGTAATCCATTGATGTACCACATCGCGATCATTACCATTGCGCAATATTCTATTCTTCTTCGTTTTGTATCATTCCGCAGTTAGAATTATTTTTGCAGTGAATCGTTTTCAGTTGCCAACAGATCTGGAGTAAATTCGAGTATTCAAAGAAGGCAAAAGTATACACATCTATCACACCTCGGGAATTTGATCCCATGTATTTTTGCATATGCGATGTTTTCGTAGTGATGGGCATGAAAATAAAAAATTCCGGCCCCATTTAAAATGCACGGGACCGAAATCCTGCGTTGAAAAATTTTCCTGATAAGGTACTTTATACCGAGCAACTGCTAGCAGTTATAGAAGGCAATAACATTTTGCCTTATAACAGGCAAAGAGTGCATCACGAAACGGTACATACCATAAAATTGTTGATACAGTCTAACCTCCAGAGTCGATAATAAAGGATCTTTCCGTCCTAAAATATCGAGTAAGTGGAATATAAAACTTTGAAAAGCTTCCGAGCAACAAAAGTCAGGCAAAATGGTTTCACTTCAACTGATGGCCATCATTTTCATTCCTATAATTTACCCTTTCTGCACGAAACGCAACAGTTCTTCGTTTAAATGAATTTTTGAACTGACCATGGAAAGCCTGATAGCAAAACTTTTATTACTTTTACTGTAGGATTTACTTTCTTTATTGCATATGAATTGTTGCAAACGGCAATTAATTTGAAATCGGGATAATTATGCCAATGGCCTTCGCCAAACGGCCCTCAATTTGACACCGGCGCTGCATACAAATTATGCCAATGGTCGTTGTGCCAAACGGCCCTTTGCCAAATGGCCATTATGCCAAATGATCTTTCAATGGACACCGCATACATATTATGCCAAATGGCCATTATGCCAACGGCCCTTATGAAATGGCCATTATGCCAACGGCAAGGAGTGCTAAACGGCATTATGCCACTATGGCATTATGCCAACAACGGCATTATGCCATATGGCATTATGCCAGTACCGCCCGACGACCCATGTATAGTGTTAGCCTGACGAATCGAGGTGATGTCTGTGTGTTTTTTGACGTAGACTTACGTCTCTCTTTCATAATACCGGTGCCAAAATATTCAAATCGAATGCGTTAGCGCTAAGAAGTTGAAAGATTTTAAACGTTAATAGCGTTCGTCTCAATGGACGAATTTTTGCGGTAAGCCCTCAATCGACAGATTTCAAGTATGCATTCCCATGTCCATGCTTGATAAGACCCGAAAACTTGTTTCAATAGGCATGAAACTGTTTTCAATGAAAACATTGAGATCAAGTAGGAACTTATAAATATGGGTACCGCATAATTTTGCATCATTCCATTACCAATGTTCTGATTGGTGCAGACACCAGTGAGCAGCCGCTGGGTCTGGCTGAGAGCCATAAAATAGCGCAACGCGGATTTTTCCTTTCATTCTGACTGGGACAAGCGAAGCAACCGCATCATCGATGGAACAGCACCACCTTTTGCAGGGAATGAAGTCTGCACCGCTCGGCTCGACACAATGAAGCCACCATCATCAGCCGAAAGCCCAGCCGATGTTACGCAGCAGTCCACCCTACAGACCCGGACAAGCAGCAATGTTGAGCAGATACCGCAGCAGCAGCAGATTGAGCCAAGACTTCGCTGGCATCGGTGATGAGGCGATGCGATTCGAAGAAAAGGCCACATGATGCAACTGGTTGTCCAAAAACAAACGGTTCTTCAGAGAGCCAATAATAGAGATCTATATCAAGTTTTCAATTACCTTGATAGAACGTACGCCAAGCCTAATATTCTAGAGATAAAATTTTATGCGTGATTTCATAACAGCGTCAAAACCAACAGTATAATTTTTCTGATTCAACCGCGGAAGCGGACGAAGACTTCGCTTGACCATGCCTAAAAATATAAGATGTCCAAATCTCTGCGCAAATATTTGGATATTTGATTGAAAACATCGACGATACAGTTCAAACATTAATAACTATCAATAGATTTTTCATGAAATGTTGATTTGGCATTGATCAAGAGAAACATTGTTTGATACTGACCGCAACTCAATAAAGCGAACGTGACTGAATGATCGTCCCATGTTACCAATTCTAAATCTTATCACCTGAAACCTATGTCCGGGTTTTTCCTTCCATCTACTACTAACAACTGTTGTTCCAGAAAAGAACACGTACTTCTCACCTGAACTGCATTCCTAAGCTCGCTTGCCCGGCTTATTGGCCTGTATCGCATAAAAGTCCTGTTAGGAAATAGGTGTCAGCAGCGAGCAACAAGCGAAAAAGAAGAAGAAGCTTCGAACGCGTTGATGATGATGACGCTTTGGCTGTCAAAGAAGCGGATACAAGACACTGGCTGATTGGGCCCACCAATAGGGAAGCAGAGAAGATTCAAAAATAAGGTATAAAAGAAAGTATTCGCTCGCAGAGCATTCAGTCTTTTTATACCACCACTAGAAATTGCGGTTATTTGAGATCGTTTTCACTTTTTGACTTAGCTGAAGCCACAGCCTTTTTAAGGCTCTAAGAGTTAAAATAATGTTCTCCTTCAGTCGCTATCGCACGGATTAGAGTACATCCCTGGTGGCTTATTTCCAGGTAAGCAGTCCTCAGTGGGGAAGGTTGCCACTGTCGAGGCTGACATATTCCGTGACCGGACAGATACTTTGAATTGTTTTTGATGATTCTTGACTTCGAGGTAGATTTGATTTCTGTGTCGGTTTGATGAGTAGATTTGCCAAGGAATGGTATGCAACGTGCAGATTATTTATCCAAAAATAGTTGATGTGCAGAAATTTGGACATATTATGTATCTTAAAGGCATGGTCAAGTCAAGTTCTATTGTCCACTTAGCGGTTGGTTCTCAATCCAGATACATTACCCACTGTTCGTTTTTTTCTTCCTAAGCAATGGAGGGGGAATCTGCTCAACAGACATCCTGGGTTGTCCAGGAAGTGCGGGGTTAGGAAACCACCTTCCAACAGGAAACGAGGGGAGAGGTGGACTAGATCTCCTGACCTGCTAAACCAAGGTTTCATTGCCACCAAGCTTCATCGTCACGCTTCGGTACAACCAAGAAAGTAATGCTTTTTCAAAGGGGGGGCCAGTGCACAACGCACGCACCCTCGAGGTTAGGCTATGCGTGTGCTTGCAGCATCGAACATCGTGACTCGCTTTTTTTAGAAGAACATTCATATCGTGTGCCATTACCCGGCGCATTGCCGGCTTTCTTCCAGGTGGCCTAATACCACGCCCTATATGTCCCTCGGAAGGTGGGGAAGGGTCGACTTCGCGCGCTTTCCAGCTTCCCACTGTGCAACGACTGGTATCAAGAATGATGATGATGCTGTGCACCCCCAAATTGACCTCTCTGCGATAGGGTCTATTCTGCCAACACACGGAGTGGACTTGCTTATTGTGTGCCTACGTCTGCCCGGCAGCCTTATCGAGCGTGACCCCTTTCCGTCCTCGGCCTCCGGAACCTGCTGGTTGACTCAGACCGACGCCGCGAAAGGGACTATAACCATGTTGTTCTTCTTCGCGCGGCCACTTGTCTGATAAAAGGATCGAGTTCGACCACAGTGCACCGGTATGACCCATGTAGCTGACTCTGAACCCCGGACCACCTTTATTTGCCTGCGCTCGAATCTAGTCCATTCCTCGAGTCCACGCGTCACCTTCTGTGTAGCTCTGAGATGATTTGGACGATAGCCGATAAAAATGGCGTCTCCAGCCAAATTCATTCTTTGAGCACATCCTCCGGACCAGGTTGTCGGGGCAGTATCCAGACCACATGTGGTGCAAGCAGTATGTGGTCACGCGGGCGAGAACGCAAGCACTGAACAACACGAACAATGCAGTTCCGCCGTTTCCTCTAAACATGCGCACATCGGACACTCTGGCGAGACCAGCGAGCGTTCAGCTGCGTTACCTGCACTGTGTGGGGATTCGATTCAGGCAGCACGCCGACACGTGCCGGGCACTTTGAACCCCCATGCTGGTGCTTGCTGTTCACCAGCTTTGCTGGAACAAATCAAACAATTGGGAGGGTTCGTGCAGCGATTTGTGCACCTGCGTCCCTCCAATCCGCAGTGTCGGCAGAGCTTACTTCTGTCAGGGCCTTTGCAGTCCCATTGCTTGTGCCCCGGTTCCATAGCACTTTGAAGCAAACTTCCAGGACTCGTGCCGGTTACCCACAGGCAGCACATCGACCATCCCGCCTTAACGTTCCCTAACTTGGACCACCTTGGAGGCGTTCGCTGCAGACAGCCGAACCAATGCTACCTGCGTCTCTTTTGCGTTGATTTTTCCGTAGAGCCGAATGGCTACGTCATCTCCTCGATTTCTCCAGCCTTTCAAGACGTCCGAGTACTTCAGCCTCGTCCGTCGTGATGACTATGGCGGCATCGCCCCCTGGAGCGATTGGCGCCTACCCTAGACTTCTTGCTTACCCCTCATTCGCCTGGGCCTTCTTTTCCGGCCCTTGACGTCTACGCCGGTTCTCTTAGTTCTGACCCAGGTTCCAGGAGGCGTCATCCCCTCTATTTCCCTTTGGTCTGGTGCGGCTGAGAGCTCTCAGCCAGCCGCAACCCCTTACCACTGTCTCTCTTTCCTGCTATGGACCTTCCCAGGTCCTTCCCTCCCCAGTTTTGGAGTACCTGGCGGGGGGTTCAGCTTCCCAGTCAGACCATCTCTGCTTCTTGGGTTCGGGGTAGTAACCCTAGGACGGGTTCTACCCCGAACTCTCCTTCCAATTCATGTCCCGAAGAATCCTCTTACACCACTACCAAAGCGTAAGTAACGTTTTTGATGGTTTGCTTTTCCTACTGCTTTGCAAAGTCCTGACGTAGCGATGAAGGGATTTTCCTTCTAACATTCACATATACACAATACGTAACACCAAAGTGTACGAGTCGAGGCAAAAGTTCAAAGTGAAATTTTTTCACAAATATCACTATGTTTCCCACTTCGCCATATACTTCCCCAAAGGCACGTCTGCTAGTTTTCATGGTCAGTAACCCAGAAGTGCAGGTCGTGTACGTGAAACATATTGAATGTAGTCCCAGCATGAGACATTATTGGCATAATAAAAGGCGTCTTTGGGCGATGACATATACTGATGCGCGTCGAGCGTGATGCGGCATAACATCCAGCCACTTGGTGAAGCAGATTATCAGCAAGAGACATTCTTTACAGTCTTGAACGCAGCCCAGTGCACGCACACAATGCGTGTAGTATGTCATTCGGCCTTTTCATCCCGCAGTGCAATAAAGTACCAGATCCTCCGAGTTGAAAGCCAATGCATCCAGCACATTAGCTTCCTCCATCTTGGGAAACGCAGCGACGTGAAATCACGGCTTTCTCTTGCGATATTCTATACAAAACAGTCTCTTTACTTTGGCCGTAATTCGTCTCCAACAGCCCCACACAAATGAAATAAAATTTCAGCTCATGTTTTGGCTTCCTCACCTTATTGCCAATCGAAGAAAAGTAAACTCCACTGTGTTTTAACCTCGTCATCGCGATTTGACGACAAAAGCGATCGGAATCTGGATATGGCAAAATACAATGTACTGAAAAACAACATGTAACCGCGTGGTTCGTACCGAACGCCCAAGGTTGTTACTTCCGTCGAGAGCTGGAAGCAGACTTCGTGGCGCGTCAAATTATTCTGCAGTGTTATCTGTTTTAGATGTAAGTTAAATATTTAAATAATAATAAATGTTCCAGAACGTGACTTTCTGCCAAAAATCCTAAATAGGGTCTGTCTGTTCATAATTATTTACCCTAAATCGTCAGCAAAAGTACTGCTCAACTGCTTTTCCAATCCAGAGTGCCATTAGGTTCAGTAAAAACTATATCTGTTTTGATCGCAGCTGACCACAAGCAGCATGCATGCGATTTCATCACTAAAAAACTTTTCTGATGATTCACCTCTTGCATTATCTGACAAAAAACTGCGTAAACTGACTAACTAAAATTATTAATCGCTATATTTTGGTTTGCACTAAGACATTACTTGCATATTAATGCCAGCCAATATTCTTTGAATAGATTCTATTGTAATAGGTTCTGCAGCGTATAATCTCAACCTCATTCTGATCACAGTTCAGTAATATTGTTTACCTTTGTTTACATGTACTTTCAGCGAACACTACTACTCATCTGTCAAAAATATTCATTCGACGATATCGTTCGGCTACCCAACTAAAAAACTTTGCAGAGTTGTGAAATCAAAATAACATAAAAATAAAATTACTTATCATGCTATTATAAGATGTTTTCTAGCCTCATTTTTCTA
Organism: Armigeres subalbatus; assembly: GCF_024139115.2. Taxonomy (NCBI): domain Eukaryota; kingdom Metazoa; phylum Arthropoda; class Insecta; order Diptera; family Culicidae; genus Armigeres; species Armigeres subalbatus. Next base: position 39,718 of record NW_026941783.1, read on the forward strand.
GCATCGGACGAAGCTAGAACTTCCCCCTTGACCTTGAAGTTTACCGAATTGAGTCCGCCGCAGATTTACATTCTGTGGTATTATTAACTAATGAGGTAGCTGTTACCTCCAGTTTTCTTAACGATTACCGTGTGCCTTTACCCGCAATCAAGTTATTTATGCATGATCATTTATAATTCTTTAGCAAATAGATGCCCCAATTTTTTTTATGCGTGTCCCTTTTCTACAGGTTTTGTCTTCTGGTACAGCTACCAGCAAGAATCGTGGCGGGACGATGTTTCGTGTATTATCGCCTCTCCAATCCCCTTTTTTTTCATGTTTGCATATTCGACTGTTGTTTGTAGTGCTTCGATGTCCCTCTTTTCGACGTGGGGAAGCACGTATCCTTTAGCCCATAGTAGAATATTCTCTTCTCTTCCGTTCGATGACTTTGATCATGGCAGTTGGCACCCCTTAGGGTATAGCATTTAAAGTGACGAACTCCCATAATGATTGGTGAACGCCTCGTGAGCTGTTTTATTATCGCTACATATCTATGGGGTATCGCATCTACGTACATAAAGTGCAGGTGCTACTTCGCCGCTACATATTGGAAATTTTGGTTTCGTCATGGGCTAGGACTACTTGTTGGGAAAAGAAATTGAACGATATTTTGAGACACAAATTTCAAACGAGTGTAATGAAAAGTGAAACTGACCGAGAAACAATGTCAAAGAAACGATGGTATCAGAAATTACATAATGCCAAAACAAACATTAAAACAGAACTTCATGGGTAAAACCCTTTTTAATGCCTGTAAGACCGTGTGGCCTATTTTTGTTTTCTTTAAATTCTTTAAATACCATGCATCAATGCGTGTTTCAGAGTAAAGGCATATTGACTAATCCGGAAGGCATATTTCTTTCTTCGCCAAACATCTCATCACCAAATCTTTCTTACTTAGCCAATTTTATTGATCTTTCTTTCTTGTGACATTAAGAAATACACAAAAGTGACATGCTACTACGCAAAGCCCATTGCATTCCAAGAACTTTGGTATGCTTACCTGTTTTAGAATGTTCAATGCAGTCCTACAATTTAGGCACGTGATTTAAATAATCAAATAGTTTGCTAGTTTAGTGGTAAGTTCTATCGACAGGTAATAAGCGTCCCAATTTAGTTGGGACCTGTCCTGTGCTCGATTATAATGTAATTACAACAATACACGAGCATCGAAAGGCAAATGTTTTGAACAAAGGTTGGTGATAGTTACAGTTTTGTAACTGCAGCACATAGTGAGAGTAGGATCCCAGTCCGGAACTCTTTGGTGATCAACAGTCAAAATTGAACTCCTCAGCAGCAGTGGGATGAATAACGACAGTGTTCTTAAGAATCTTGTGGTGAGGCCAGGATTTCAAAGCAGCCTGCTGAGCCACTGAATAACTTCTCCAGCAACCGGACCCAAGAAATGGAGACCCAAAACTTTCTGGTCGCCTTTAGTGCAACCGCTTTAAGATAAGCAATACCTGTACGCTACGCTGTGGAAGAACGAAGAATTCCGTTGGTTTGTAGTAAGCATGGTAAACCTCAACCTTGTCTTTGCCGAATCTCGCTTCGGCATCCTCTTCGCTCACAGACCAACACAGCCGTACTGCTACTCTGGGGTGAGAAAACCGTGGTTGCAACGTCAGCATAATCCACATGATATCAGTTTGGTTATTGAATAATCGACGAGACAACAGGGCAGCCAGCGTGAATGGCAACTGGCGTCAGCTCTGGTTTTCTTAACGCAGAACATCGCCAGCGGCAAAAGATGTTCGCAACGTTGAATCGCCCTCGAGGCATCCACATCGAGTTTATCAGACTTTCCAGCTTTCGGCAGTGGTAAACACCTGTTATGCTTCGTTCAGTTACGTGGTAGCAAATCGAACTGCTTGACTGGTGTGTACGTTGCATGAGAGCTACTGCGTTACACACGCCTAAAATGAATTACATATTTTTGTGTTCCGTTAACACAAAACGGGCCTCTCCTGGAACAACTCATATTACGAGTAACACCATGTTACTCATTTTTGTAACTCGATGGCCGACGATTTTGGTGAGTTCACACAGCGAGAGAGCAGTCGGTAACCGGACCTAATCTGAATTGTATGATGTCAAAATAATGTTAAAGGAAACCCTTTTCCATCCGGAGGCTTCTCCAATCGTTTCGATCAACAAAACAAAGTGCGATGATTGTATTCGCACATTTGTTGTTTCATCAACAAAGAAAAACCTCGAAAAAGCTCGAATCTTTGCGGTACATTCTGCACGTTCGCAATCATAGCGACCCGAAGGAGCTTTGACAGTTCGAGGCAAACTCACTTACATATCATGCGTATGAGACAGTACACACGACTGCTCGTGTTTCACAAAGTTTTCAATCATTGTGAGAGTCGGACAAGGCGTCGCCGTGATGTGTAAAAATTATTCATGCGATGTGTACTTGACTTTAAGCGTGAGTATGCCATCTCTGAACAGACGACGGGTTGTTGCGGAAGGATATGGTAGTGGGCCGAACGACCAATAGCGTTCTGTTGCCGGTCGGTTGTATTGGAAACGTGCTACGATGCTGGTAGGTAGTTGGTCGGAAGCTAGACGATTTCGCGGTTAATGACGGCTGAACGAAGGGGTGGCGATGGCTGGCCGGTTGAGTATACAGCCTACGGGCTGCGATGCGCGCGTGATGTGGCCGACGAACGGCCGGACGGAAATCGGCCACAGGTGGCCGGGCACAACACTTCGACGGGCTGCTAGGCGTTGGTAATGGGCTGAACGGCCGGACGAGGAATTGGCCAGCAGGTGGCCGGGCGACAATAGGGCCCACAGCGGGTTGGACGCAGAGGATCTCGATGGGCTGTTATGCCGGTAGCAACGACCACTCTTGAAACGTACGGCGGAGAACCCGGCTATGTGCCGGACGATAATACGGATGCGGCACACGATTCTAGAACAGGCGACGAAGTGCCCCTAATAATTCGGGGCTTGGGATACACCACTCGTTATTAAGGTCAATGCAAACCACTTTCTATTTCACGACTTTACGAAAAAAACACCTCTCCTTCCATCAAAGCCAGAAATCCACCACTCCTCAGTTGCTTTCGATTTTTCCTTGCTGCAGCCTGGTACCTACTCATTTGCCCACCGAAAGCATGCGTTCCATTCTTCTGTTTTTAAATGTTGTTTCGCACTGGGCAAGGCGCTCATTCTTTTGGCTTGCGTTTCGACTAGAGGCCTGAATAAGAGAAACGCGGATAGAAAATATGACTCTGCCAACACTGCATTTAATCTTCTTCATCAAAGAACAACGAAAGGAAGAAATGGTTTGTGGATAAAATCTCACAATCCGCTATTTTGTGTCCACATCACATAACAATAGAATCCAATAAAAATGTAATTTCATTTCATAATCTATAAATGACTTGAATATATTATTGCAAACTAATGAGAAATACTTCAATTTTGTTTATTTAAAATGGCATAAAATCAATTTGGCGTTTTCAGTATTTGAGCCAACATTTTGGCTGCTTGACAGGTCTCCTGCTCGATTGGCTGCTGTTTTTGACGGTTCGATTGGCGGCATACCTATCCGCGTTTCTTATTCAGGCCTCTGATTTCACCAACCCAACTGATTTTAAACCACCGTTAAAAAATAAATCTGACAAAATCTTCATCACGCTCGAATTAACAAAAAGTATACAAAAGTTACCCGCCGGTAACAGTTTATTTCTTCCGTGTAGAGAATATACGAGTAGGAGTTACTCGTACCGAGGGAAGATGTGTCCGAACGATTCGACGCACAGGTTGCCTACGTTGTATTGGCCAAAACCGTTATCGCATCGTTGATAATAGTAGAGATGGACCCAAGTGTCGGGTCCGGAGATGAAGAGAGCGAACAATTAACCAACTCAAACGATGTTTTGCAGGTAGCACTAAAGGAAACCTTTGTAACGTTTTATGTTTTTTCGGTAAATTATAATTAAGTCAAAATAATTTATGATGTTTTTCACTTTTTAAGTAAAATCACAAATTTGAATTATTTGGAATTAATAAAATAATGAAATATTCAAAGTAAATTGAGATATCTACACTGGAAAAAATCGTGGTAAAAACTATTTGTAGACTACGCTCTGTTTTTAAAATCATGAAATTTTAGAAATTTTACCATGGTTCCTGAGAAATTCACAACTGTTTCAGTTCGTGACAACATTCCACATAGGCACGTTGATTTTACTGCACTGTAAAATTAAACGGTTTATCTGCTGAAAATCTCGTGCTATTCTTAAATAACCCTCGGATGGTAGTTTCGACTGCAATATTTTTTGGTATCTGACCAGTAAATAATTTTGATTACTTACCAGTAGCCAATTTCGAGACAAATTCGTCCATTCAGTCAATACCATTTCTTCCATTTTAGCTACTGTGCCCAAGTACTCTTTAATGGGTAAAAAATGCCCATTATGAAGTTAAATAGTTCAACTCATTAAAAGAGTAAAAGGCCTTCTCATTAAAGTAGTGTTGACTTTACTCAAAACAAGTTAATTTTTACCATTAAGGGTATTGAAATATAATGCAAAATGACTAAAATAAACCCCTTTTATTTATTACCGTGGAACAGGGAAACTGGATTTGCTGTTTCGAATCGAGAAGAAAAGATCAAGTTTTCCACATCATGATAAGGTATTTTATTTAAACAAAGTTTTTAAATACATGGAAACCTGCATTAATTTGCGTTGCGTTGCGTTGTAACGGAGTATTTCGTAGATTGCATACTGATAGGTGTCAGTATATTCTTTACCTTTCTTTTAATTGCTATGGATTTCATTTGGGATTCAATGGAAATCAATTGAAATCCAAAATGAAAACATGAAAGCTATCATTGCCGCCACGCCATCTTCCGTTACTGGAAAGGGAAGGAAATGATGATATGACATCTACTAACGAGAAGGCGACTCACCGACGCCCTCGATGTCAAGGAATTGGATTGGGTAGGGTATGTGGTTTAAGGTATCATTATAACAAATGATAGAAAATTTGTGGTACGTTGATTATTTTGCTAAGAAATTTATGTCACTCCATTATCCTTCCGATGATTTTCCTCGGATGGGGCGAAGGTATTAGCCTTGCCCTGGTATATGCCTAGGTTTAAGCGCCTTTGCTCGCTCTCTGAAACGAAAAAAGAGCAAAAAAATTAAATTCCCTTCCCCTGATATGATATGTCAACAAATGAATTCTAAGTGGATGAATAATGATCAAACGCTGCAAACAAGCCTCTATTGTCGTAGCAGAAGCAAACCCGCCTCAATACGACAGGCAGAAGTACATGTTTGTGATTCAAACGATCGACTTTTGTTCAATTTCAGTACA
>NW_026941783.1:45127-106792 GCF_024139115.2 Armigeres subalbatus
CACCAGCCTGATTCACAAGGTCTTCAGTACATGCGGTACGACCAATGGCAAACGAACATCATTACGTGGATCCTTCGGTGCCATCATCAGCACGATATTTACCAGTAGTCGACCATCGGCTTGCTCTCAACAGATTGTGGTTGAGTTTTGTGCAGGAATTTAATTCCCTTCTCAATCATGGCATCTCCAACATGGTAGCCATTTGTTGATCAAAACCGCGCAGCAAAATCGATCGAACCATCACGGTGGCATCATAACCAATCCTTTGAGGAAACCTGCGCACTCAATCCGATGTAACCAGCACCAACGACCAGCGTCTTGCCAGGCTCATTTGGTAAGCTGAAGATACATCATCTGTAATTCCGTACTCGACTATCCGGGGATGTTGGGATACCGGGGTCACCGACGGCGATAACTACTGCTAGCATTCAGCACCCGTTCGGTTTGATTCTTCATCACAGCCACTCGTTATGGGCATCCTTGAAGTGACCAAGCCGTTAACGTATTCCACCTTTTTGTCCCGCAGGTCAACTCAGTAACCCAGTTGACGGACTTGATGATTCTGCACCGACTCGGTCAGAGCATTCCAATCGTGTTTACCGATTCCGGATCGGCAAACTTCCATCCGTAGGGCTGCGCATCCTGCAATTGAACAAACGAATGTTTAGGACAATCCGAGACCGTGTGAATATCCAGCTTTCCAGCAATACGTAACTTCTAGTAGTTGGGTGAGAGAGAAAAGATGTGAAATATTGCTAAAGTAGGATTCGATGGATACAGGGAATTGACTCATATACTACCGTTTTTTAGCTGGTTATGGGACAGCTTTATCGCAGACAGCTGTTGTATAATTGGTAGCCGCACTTGCCCTTTTAATGACAACCAAAAGATCAGCAGAAACTATATCATTTCGAGGGCAAATTTGGTTAAACAGACGGTGAATACTCACCCGAATGCAAATCAACATACACATATTTCGACCTCAACAATAAGAGAACCTTCTCAGTGCTTCATTCTTGGCTCAAGCATAAGTACGAGTCACTAAATAAGGTCCAATCGTTGAGGTCGGAAAATGTATTAATAAAGCCACAATTAAGCGAGAAAACTAAATGGAACAACTTTGGCCCTCCGTAACAAACAGTGGAATAAATGGTTGGCCACTTCTTTGTACTATATTTTAAGGTTTTCCACTAACCTGTTGATATACTACCGCCAGGCGCTTCATAAATTTGTTCCTAACTTACTTTACCTGGGCTCCAAGCACAGCTGAAACTATTTAAAAAGTTGCAAAGTGGTTTCCCTTCTCCATTGTTTTCTTGGAAGAAGACCGTCTGCTGGGTTACCTTCCATTTCAAAATCCCACCGAAGTCCCCGTGAAATTCCGTCTTCATCGTAGCTGGTGTAAGCGTAACTAGACGTTGGACCGTTTCTCTGTTGCCGCTACAAGGTTGAAATTTCACTTTTCCACAGCCACCAAATCAGATACACGCATCCGAAAAGCTAACCGAAAGCTAAGAAAATCCTTTTTTTCACGCGAACCGCTGCCTGTCGCACCGAAAAAATATATACATCGCCGGAAACGCGTAGCGCCGTAAAAATGAGCCGCACTAAGATCACGGGCCACAACTAGCCGAAATAAGCTAAAAGCGCTGGAGAAAATTCGTGTGGACGAAAATTTTTGACGTCCACCTTCGCGAATGGTTACTACGATCCTCTCAATACATGGAAACCTGCATTAATGATCATAAACTTAGTTTATAAACATCATCAAGGCATCAATGCTTCTCGCCTTTTGAGTCACGCAGCATCGTCAATAGTGTTTATCCTATGAACTTGTTGGGATCTCCTAGTAGGTACCAGCATCTCGACTTCATCAGATTCTTTTTTTTTTTTTTTTTTTTTTTAACTAATTTTATTTGCTAATTATCTAATACATGCATTCATCTCTTAGACTAGGTGTTCCGTGTTTTCTTAACACTATCATCCTTATTTGCTATGTTATATTTTTAGTTATTATTAATACATTTCAATTGCCTCTGGCAGTTAGAATATTTCCTCTGGTTGAATTGAACCATGTAGGAATTACAATGTTTTCTACTTAAACTAAACTTAACCTAATTTATACTAAGGGTACAAGGAGCTAATGGTTTGCAATAGAAGATTGCAGCGATTTTTAATCTAAAATTGGAATTTATTTTGTTGGCCATTTGTTGCAATGTCTCAATATTAGAAATTCTATGAAGTTCATTGGTACTATACCACAGGCAACTTCAGAATCATTTTCAAAATTTTATTTTGAATCCTCTGTAGTGCCTTCTTCCTTGTATTGCAGCAACTACTCCATATTAGCACAGCATACAACATGGCAGGTCTAAAAATTTGTTTGTAAATCAAAAGTTTGTTCTTAAGACAAAGTTTTGATTTTCTGTTATAAGTGGATATAGACACTTAATATATTTTGTTACATTTGGCTTGAGAAGGCCTTCAATGTGATTTTTAAAGTTAATTTTGATCTAGCAGAAGTCCTAAATATTTAGCTTCGCTAGACCAATTAATTGGAACCCCATTCATAGTGACAATATGTCTGCTAGAAGGTTTCAAATAAGAAGCTCTCGGCTTATGTGGGAAAATTATAAGCTGAGTTTTGGAAGCATTCAGGAAATTTTCCATTTTGCAAGTAAGTGGAGAAAATATCCAAACTTTTTGCAATCTACTACTAAATGACACGAAAGGCTACGCCCTTGGCTGAGAGACCTGTGTCATCTGCAAACAAAGATTTTGACACCCTGGTGGTAAATCAGGTAAGTCAAGAAGTAAAATGTTATACAATATGGGCTGATATGCTGCCTTGGGGACACCAGCCCTTACAGGTAATCTATCAGATTTTGAATTCTGATGGTTTACCTGCAGTGAAACGATCTGATAAATAATTTTGGATCAGTTTAATAATGTACAGAGGAAAATTTAAATTCATCAATTTTACAATCAAACCTTCATGCCACACACTGTCAAATGCTTTCTCTATATCAAGAAGAGCAACTCCAGTCGAATATCCTTCAGATTTGTTGATTTGTTGATTTGTTGAGAATTAAGTTCGTAACTCTTAATAACTGATGAGTGGTTGAATGCCCATGGCGAAAACCAAATTGCTCATCAGCAAAAATAGAATTGTCATTAATATGAACCATCATTCTATTTAAAAATAATCTTTTTCAAACAGTTTGCTTATTGAAGAAAGCAAACTGATTGAGCAAATAACTAGAAGCCTCAGCTGGATTTTTGTCCGGCTTCAAAATAGGAACAACTTTGGCGTTTTTCCATTTTATCTGGGAAGTATGCCAATTGAAAACATTGTTAAATAAATTAACCAAAAAGGATAAAGAAGCTCTCAGGAAGTTTTTGATAAGTATGTAAGAAAATACCATCATCACCCAGGGGCTTTCATATTTTTAAATTTTCTAGTAATAGATCTCACTTCATCCAAATTAGTTCCCAACGAAGGGTCAAAAACATTATCTTGATCGAGAATGTCTTCGAAGCTTCGTGTAACCTGATCCTCAATTGGACTAGTGAGACCTAGACTAAAATTATGGGCACTCTCGAACTGCTGAGCAAGTTTTTGAGCCTTTTCGCCATTTGTTAATAAAATTTTATTTCCCTCTTTAAGCGCTGGAATTGGCTTTTTGAGGTTTTTAAGAATTTTCGTTAATTTCAAAAGGGTTTCGAACTGGGATCAACTTCGAGACATTATTCTCAAAGTTGGTATTTCTCAGAATAGCGAAACGTTTTTAATTTCATTTGCAAATCTCGCCAAATAACTTTCAACATGGGATCGCGAGTTCTTTAGTATTGCCTTCGCCTCAGATTTTTAAAGACGGATCAGTAGCTGAAGATCGTCGTCAATAATAATGGAGTTGAATTTAATTTCACATTTAGGAATTGCAATGCCTCTGGCTTCGACAATTAAATTTGTCAAAGATACGAGAGCATTATCAATATCACTTTTTGGTATCGAGAGGAATATCAACATCAAAATTCCTATCGATATACGTTTTATATAAATCCCAATCAGCCCTATGATAATTGAAAGTAGAGCTGATTGGATTATAAATATGGCTTCTTGTGAGATTTCAAATGTCACAGGAAGGTGATCAGAGTCAAAGTCAGCATGAATGACCAATTGGCCACACAGCTGACTTGAATCTGTTAAAACCAAATCAATTGTCGAAGGATTTCGAGTGGATGAAAAACAAGTTGGGCTATTGGGATATTGAATAGTATAATATCCCGCAGAACAATCTTCAAATAAAATGTTGCCGTTGGAATTGCTTTGAGCATTATTCCATGAACGGTGTTTGGCATTGAAGTCACCAATTACGAAGAATTTTGATTTGTTGCGAGTCAGAATTTGAAGATCAGCTTTCAACAAATTCTTTTGCTGACCATTGCATTGAAAAGGCAAATAGGCTGCAATGAAGGAAAATTGACCAAAATTTGTTTCAACAGAAACTCCCAAGGTTTCAAAAACTTTGGTTTCAAACGAAGAAAAATAATTTATGTTTGATACGTCTATTGATGACAATGGCGACCCCACCACAGGCGCTGTCAAGACGATCATTTCTGTAGATAACATAATTTGGATCTCGTTTAATAAAGGTTTCAGTTATAATGGCAATATGCACATTATGAACTGTTAGGAAGTTGAATAATTCATCTTCCTTACCCTTTAGAGCAGGCATTCCAATTTAGAACTTTCACACAATTATTTAGATCCATTGAAACAGGTCCAATAACAATTTTTGTGTGTACATACTTTATACCAACCTGAACAGCTTCAGGAATGGTATTTGCTTTGAACATTGCATCAATCATGTGATGCAATTGTTCAGTTAAAAATCAAAATCAGGAAGCATTTATGCTACCTGAATCAACAACATGACCATTATTTTCCGTTGGGACATGGGTATAAACCTCATTTTGAGAAGAGAAATTTTGTCTACCAGCAGCGATGTTTGCATACGTAGGTACATTCGAAAATCGGAAATTACTGAAGTGCTTGCTACCCGTTGACGAGCGGCAAAATTTGTTTGTGAATTGTGGTGGGTATGAATTGCTCGACCGGTAACTGGTTTCGAAATTTGAGCGTTTGAAAAATTTCTACCCGTCGAATCTGGGATCGATTGGAATTTCCGTCATCAATTTTGCACGGGAATTCAAAACTTTTGCGTGAAGGGCATTCCCAGAAATTGGATTTATGATTGCCCCCACAATTTGCACATTTAAATTTATTGGAATCTTCTCTCTGGGACATGCGTCCTTGGCGTGAGAGGTTCCACCACAAATCATGCATTTAGCATCCATGTGACAATGTTTGGTTCCATGACCCCACTTTTGGCACTTACGGCACTGGGTGGGGTTTTGGAAATTTCCCCCAGGCCTGCGGAAATGTTCCCATGTAACACGGACATCCCAACAAACATTCACTAGTTTAACTAACATCAGTTTGATTATTCAGTTCAGCACTGTGTTGAATTATGTCTGTACTATTTCTTATCGCAACTTCTGTTCAGGCTTTGTTCACACAATTTTGGAGAAGTTATACAGCTACAACATCTCATTTTGAAAAACAATTTCATTACCTGATTCGTTAAACCTCTAATTAGCATTTTACTTAGCCTTAATTCAGCTATATGTAAATTCTTCGAAAATAATATCGCATTGAGAGTAACATCATCAAGATCTTCATTGAACGTATTGCAATTGCTATTTTCATATAATCATTTTAAAATTTTCCTACATCGGGTCTCGAACTGCTGATATTTGATCATCCGCCGGTAACGTTGCCATCCGCGCCATCCTTGATTTGTAAGTTATGGCTTACCCAGTGCAAAACATAAATAATCGTATGGCTGAATATGAATCATAACTGGACTCTTAATCAACAAGTCAATCTGTCAAACCACAGTTTGTTAATAACTGTACAAGATTTTTATTTCAACCATTGTTTAGCCAGTCATAACCATTCAACACTGGGAAAAAATATAAGAAAATAATTCAAAACGATAAAATAAAATTCGTCTCCAATGATGGGGTTTATGAAAATTTAATGAATTCATGTTCGACCTTGCTCGTCATCAATTGTGTCATCAATACCACACATGCAGCGAGTAAATAACTACACATATCGACATTTATTTACATATAGAAAAACAACTAGTACATAGGAAATCTGTAACAGACATCCAATATGGTCGATTTTTTATGAATTTGTTTGTGTTCGTTTCCGCACAACTTTGCTCCAGCAATTTTGTTCGTTGTAATCTCCAACAGCTTTATAGATCAGGAATCAATTTTGTATCACGAAACAATTATGTATTGCCCCACGAATATAAAAAAGCCTGATTTTCCTTACCAATGATTCCAACAATGTCTTGAAATTAAATTATTATTTTCCTATCCAAATATCATCAATTCAAGCCTTCGCGATTTTCTTTCAAACGGAAAAAACATAAACTATTATTTATAATATTTTTCTTCCACTGTGCGATAGATCCGGTAAAGGTGAAATCAATGATTAAGAAGGACAACGGTTAAGAAGGATGTCTAATGCTTGCTTATGAATCTACTATTCAAACTCAATTCGACCACCCTTTTAGAGCATCACATCATAGTCGAACAGAGAATTTTGAAAATCGTTAGTTCAGCACATTGATAAACTTCCCAATGTGGTGAAATGTGATAAAACTAAAACGTTAGTTCGACCTCAAATAAAGGTGATAAACAAATAAATAGGCCAAGTCGAATAATAGTTGGATCACATGCTGAAATGAAATCTGCCTAGCGAATTATTTAGCATGAATAAAATCAGCTATGAAGATCACAAATAAACAATAATTCATCTTAGATGCTTATTTGTAGCTTGTCGTTGTTTGTTGGGATGGGACATAATACAGGCCTTTTCCAAACTTTTCATATTATTTAGTTCACTTTTGTTAAAATGAACTAAATAAAATTCTTAATGCCCTCTGGGAAGTACCAGAATGGGATTTCTTTTTCATCATAATTAGTTGGAGTGGTAAAAATCAAAGAAAGTGAGAAATTTCAATTTTAATCTCATCAGTGATTTATCATCACTGGGAGACCTTTCAAGACGACTTTGAACAATCGCTCAGTTTTGTCGTCGTATGTGAAGAATTTATGGCGCTTCTCAGTTAAATAGTGAAGAAGACGTTTGCGATCGTCAAAGGATCCCGGCAAAACGCGGCAGTCACCCTTCCTAGCAATCTGAAATGAAACCTTGATCCCCTGAAGGTTACTCAAGATTTCATTCCGAAAGCCAGAAAACTCGGCAACAGATACCAAAATTGGCGGAATCCTTTGCTTTTCGCATGAATCGAATCACCTGAGCTAGAGGTAGATTCGATTTGCTCAATTCATCATTAATCAAATCGAACTGATTGCTCCAGTTCGATTGGAGAAGAATTATTTCCGATATTAGAGTTAGAAGGAATATCTGAATTCTCCAGCTTCCTTTCTATTTTTCCGCGCTTTGGCAGGACGGTCTTGAAACCTTGTTTCTTTGAAGGAAGTGGAGAATTCAGAGACTCCTCCTCTTGTTTTTATTAATGCTCATTGCTGAGCGTGGAGACGTGACCTTCTAGAGGTTTTCCCAGAAGGGTGTCCCTGCAGGATTACCACCGCTTGTCGGAATTTTACTTCCGCAAACGGGTCCAACGTAAAACGAAGGCACGGGTCCTTGCAAAGATCGTAACGGGATCAGTGGGTACAAATAGCGCTAAGAAGCACCGTTGAAATTAAAATAGCTTCGGGTAGTATTAAAAACTTCCTTCCGCAACGAGAGAAAAGAACCGCACAGCACGAAAGCACGATGCGGTCTGATGGATTTATTTATGTTTCAATGTTTTAGAGCACTAATAAAATACTTACTAACAAACACAGCAGCATCAGCTTCTATTTCCGCTGAAATTTGATCCTTGGTTGTAGATTTCTCACCCATTTTCGAAATAAAACTTAAATTTGTCGAGAGGATCTTATTGCAAACAAATATAAACGTATCCAACTGGATTTTCACTCATTAATGAGTAAACAGTTGGAAGTACAAAGAGGGGAAAAAGTACCCCTTTTTCAAAATTTTAAAATACCCATTATTTTGACAGCTCCGTATATCGCCAAAAAATGTGTATTTTTTCCTCATTAATGAGTATTGCCGAGTTTACAGTGTACAGTCAGATCTTTGTTGTTAAAATAAAATCTGACAGTACGAAAAGAAAGAATAGGAGAGAAAAACAGACTTGTCAAATAAACATAAGGATTGCTGACGTTCAAACAACTTTCTCTTTCAAGCGCGTAGGCAGGATAGGATTTGTTTTCATCGGGAAACGTTTCCCGATGAAAACAAATCCTATTTTGCTTCTGTGCTTGAAAGAGAAAGATGATTAAACGTCAGCAAGCTCTATAGTAAAAGATGTGAGGTGCCATTCAAAACATCGACTCGAGTTTTCTAATATGTGATGGAACATACACACGGTCAAGCAGTTTGACCAACATTGACTCCACCTCTCGTTTATTCAAACATCCATCAAGTTTTACCAACAGCTGCACGAACATTCAATTTATTCGACCAACAATATCACACACGAACGACCGAAGCGCCAACTTGAGCACCAACCAACAAAAAATATATGGGGGGGGTTTGTGCAACTTCACTACAAATGCTCAAACTTGTTCGGCGAACCTTGACTCCACCCCCAACAACTCAAACCAAAATCAAACCGTTTTATTTTGACGTAGGACTTACGTCTCTCTTTACTATACCGGGTGTCATTTCAAATTTTCTAACTCGGCCGCGTTACGCTGTGTTGAAAGATTTCAAACGTTAATAGCTTTTACCCTAGTGAACAGAGTTCTGCAGTTAACCCCTCAATCGACAGCTTTCAAGTATGCCTTTCATATAAATACTTGATAATATCCGAAAACTTGTTTCAATAGGCCTAAAACTGTTTTCAAAGCAAAGCATTGAATTCACGAAAACCTATAAATATGGGTACCGCATCATTCTTGCATCATTCCATTACCACGTTCTGATTGGTGCAGACGTCAACGAATGAGCCCACGCTAGGTCTGCTAAGAAGGCATAAAATAGCGCAGCGCGAATTTTTCCTCTCAATCTGACCGAAACAGGCAAAGCAATAACAGCGTCGCATCGTCGGAATTTTTGAACGGTTGCATCATCACACGCTAAAAATGAACTACTCAAAATTGAGTCGAATTCGACTCATTTTCATTAAAAACGGGACAACTCAAAATTTGAGTAAAGATACTACTTCAATAAAATGATGATTGCACTTAAACTAGGAGTCTGTTTGTCGTAAAATGCACTCAGATAGATAGATAAACTTGATTCGCATCTGTCGTATTAAAAATTGATGGAAGGCCAAGCTTAACTTTCGCGAAATCATCATTTTATTGAAGTAGTATCTATTACTCAAATTTTGAGTTGTCCCGTTTTTAATGAAAATGAGTCGGATTCGACTCAATTTTGAGCAGTTCATTTTTAGCGTGCAATCATAAAGTGGCGGTTGGACAATTTTAACGCAGGGTGCTGACAAACGTTTGGATGCAGTTAGTTATTGGAAAGCCGCATTGGGAAAAGAAAATTGGTTCATCTCAGGACCAGCATTTTATGGAAAGAAAGAATTAATTGCGAAAATGGATTGTTTCGGTGGCATCGGGTTAAACGTGGTATCTTGGTTGCTGTTAGTGATTTCATCCGTTCAAATAAATTGCATTATCTCCCTCCGCCGCGCTATCAAATTTGCTAGCTACGATTGAGTTTTGCACTTTGAAGAAAGTTCATATCGGATTGTCGGACCTTCTTTTGTATAAAGACCTTTTTGGAGGACACCATCCTCAAAAATGGCTGAAATAGAGGAGAAATAAGCAGAATCAGAAGTGGCGTGAAAGCAAACGCAAATATATTTATTTGCAACGTTTGGTTTTCGCCCGCGATGTAAGCGTTCGTGGCAAAGTAAGGATTGTGATGTCCCCGACTGAAAGCCAGTCGAGTGGCTTCAGCGGCCGATGAGTCATGTTAATTCCACGGTTATAGACTCAAAGTCCATCCAACTGGGAACAACTATAGATAGTAGAATCTATAGATGAGCGAAAGCATGGTTGAGTCGATTTTTTTGCCCGTGCACACGCGCATATGACGTCACAGCCCTTAACGTTTCCATTGAAATCGTGACGTCATGCTCGTTTGGAGACACGTTTGACAGTTCGTTTGGAGACAGAGGATTTATCTTCGCTCATCTATATATTCCACTATGTATAGGAACAACTATTCAACTTCTTGATTCAGTTGGCCTCCGAGCACTTTGCTCAATGATAATAAAATGACACAAATTATTATGGCAAATACCATCAATTTCGAATAGCTACGTAGTCCTACGTCACCTTTGCGTACAACCCGATTGGGCTGCACCTTTGAGTTTTTGTTAAACTGATCATCGTGCTCCACATTCTCCACATGATAAAAAAAATTTCAAACTAATATAAAAACCCAATAAATTTCAATATTTGATTATAATTACTTTCCGACTGCGACATGTCGTAACTTTGAAATAAAATTACGGTTCGCTGATCAATAGGATATATTTTTTCCGTACACTAAAGATTTAGGCGTCCGTTCATCACAGAAATAGTCCACAGAATGAGCTAGAATGATTCTTCTTTTCCTTCTCACTGTACGGATGGTTCTTCCAAAACCTTTTAGCAAACCAGATCTTGAAGGAAGGAGGCTTCCGAGCCTCTTGGAAGGAGGCTTCCGAGCCTCTTGGAAGGAGGCTTCCGAGCCTCTTGGAAGGAGGCTTCCGAGCCTCTTGGAAGGAGGCTTCCGAGCCTCTTGGAAGGAGGCTTCCGAGCCTCTTGGAAGGCTTCGAGCCCCTTGGAAGGGGGCTTCCGAGCCCCTTGGAAGGGGGCTTCCGAGCCCCTTGGAAGGGGGCTTGAGCCTCTTGGAAGGAGGCTTCCAGGCCTCTTGGAAGGAGGCTTCCGAGCCTCTTGGAAGGAGGCCGAGCCTCTTGGAAGGAGGCTTCCAGGCCTCTTGGAAGGAGGCTTCCAGGCCTCTTGGAAGGAGGCTGAGCCTCTTGGAAGGAGGCTTCCAGGCCTCTTGGAAGGAGGCTTCCAGGCCTCTTGGAAGGAGGCTTCCGGAGCCCTCTTGGAGGAGGCCTGAGCCCTCTTGGAAGGGGGCCTCCGGGCCCCTTGGAAGGGGGCTTCCGAGCCCCTTGGAAGGGGGCTTCCGAGCCCCTTGGAAGGAGGCTTCCAGGAGCCTCTTGGAGGAGGCTTTGAGCCTCTTGGAAGGAGGCTTCGGAGGCCTCTTGGAAGGAGGCTTCCAGGCCTCTTGGAAGGGGAGCTTCCGAGGCCTCTTGGAAGGAGGCTTCCAGGCCTCTTGGAAGGAGGCACCGAGCCTCTTGGAAGGAGGCTTCCAGGCCTCTTGGAAGGAGGCTTGGAGGCCTCTTGGAAGGGAGGCTTCCGAGCCTCTTGGAGGAGGCTTCCGAGGCCTCTTGGAGGAGGCTTCCAGCCTCTTGGAAGGAGGCTGGGCCTCTTGGAAGGAGGCTTCCAGGCCTCTTGGAAGGAGGCCGAGCCTCTTGGAAGGAGGCTTCCAGGCCTCTTGGAAGGAGGCTTCCGGAGCCTCTTGGAAGGAGGCTTGAGCCTCTTGGAGGAGGCTTCCGGGCCTCTTGGAGGAGGCTTCCGGGCCTCTTGGAAGGAGGCTTCTGAGCCTCTTGGAAGGAGGCTTCCAGGCCTCTTGGAGGAGGCTGAGCCTCTTGGAAGGAGGCTGAGGCCTGAGCTTGGAAGGAGGCTTCCAGGCCCTCTTGGAGGAGGCTTCCGAGCCTCTTGGAGGAGGAGGCCTGAGCCTCTTGGAAGGAGGCTTCCAGGCCTCTTGGAAGGAGGCTTCCGAGCCTCTTGGAGGAGGGCTTCCAGGCCTCTTGGAAGGAGGCTTCCGAGCCTCTTGGAAGGAGGCTGGGCCTCTTGGAAGGAGGCTTCCGGGCCTCTTGGAGGAGGCTTCCGAGCCTCTTGGAGGAGGCTTCCAGGCCTCTTGGAGGAGCTTCCGAGCCTCTTGGAAGGAGGGCTGAGCCTCTTGGAGAGGCTTCCAGGCCTCTTGGAAGGAGGCTTCCAGGCCTCTTGGAAGGAGGCTTCCGAGCCTCTTGGAAGGAGGCTTCCAGGCCTCTTGGAAGGAGGCTTCCAGGCCTCTTGGAAGGAGGCTTCCGAGCCTCTTGGAAGGAGGCTTCCGGAGCCTCTTGGAGGAGGCTTCCGAGGCCTCTTGGAAGGAGGCTTCTGAGCCTCTTGGAAGGAGGCTTCCAGGCCTCTTGGAAGGAGGCTTCCGAGCCTCTTGGAAGGAGGCTTGGGCCTCTTGGAGGAGGCTTCCAGGCCTCTTGGAGGAGGCTTGAGCCTCTTGGAAGGCTTCCAGGCCTCTTGGAAGGGAGGCTGGGCCTCTTGGAGGCTGAGGCCTCTTGGAGGAGGCTTCTGGGCCTCTTGGAAGGAGGCTTCTGAGCCTCTTGGAAGGAGGCTTCCGGGCCTCTTGAAGGAGGCTTGGAGGCCTCTTGGAAGGAGGCTTCCGAGCCCTCTTGGAGGAGGCTTCCAGGCCTCTTGGAGGAGGCTTGCAGGCCTCTTGGAAGGAGGCTTCCGAGTCTTGGAAGGAGGCTTCCGAGGTCTCTTGGAAGGAGGCTTGGAGTCTCTTGGAAGGAGGCTTCCCGAGTCTCTTGGAAGGGCTTCCAGGCCTCTTGGAAGGAGGCTGAGCCTCTTGGAAGGAGGCTTGAGCCTCTTGGAAGGGAGGCTGAGCCTCTTGGAAGGAGCTGAGGCCTCTTGGAAGGAGGCTTCTGAGCCTCTTGGAAGGAGGCTTTGAGCCTCTTGGAAGGAGGCTTCCGAGCCTCTTGGAAGGAGGCTTCGAGCCTCTTGGAAGAAGGCTTCAGCCTCTTGGAAGAAGGCTTCGAGGCCTCTTGGAAGGAGGCTTCCAGGCCTCTTGGAAGGAGGGCTTGAGCCTCTTGGAAGGGCTTCCAGGCCTCTTGGAAGGAGGCTTCCGAGCCTCTTGGAAGGGAGGCTTCCAGAGCCTCTTAGAAGGAGGCTTCCGAGCCTCTTGGAAGGAGGCTGAGCCTCTTGGAGGAGGCTTCCAGGCCTCTTGGAAGGAGGCTTGGGCCTCTTGGAGGAGGCTTCCGGGCCTCTTGGAAGGAGGCTTCCAGGCCTCTTGGAGGAGGCTGAGCCTCTTGGAGGAGGCTTCCAGGCCTCTTGGAAGGAGGCTTCCAGGCCTCTTGGAAGGAGGCTTCCAGGCCTCTTGGAGGAGGCTTCCGAGCCTCTTGGAAGGAGGCTTCCGAGGCCTCTTGGAGGAGGCTTCCGAGCCTCTTGGAAGGAGGCTTCCAGGCCTCTTGGAGGCTTCCAGCCTCTTGGAAGGAGGCCTCTGAGGCCTCTTGGAAGGAGGCTTGAGCCTCTTGGAAGGAGGCTTCCGAGCCTCTTGGAAGGAGGCTTCCGAGCCTCTTGGAAGGAGGCTTCCGAGCCTCTTGGAAGGAGGCTTCCGAGCCTCTTGGAAGGAGGCTTCCGAGCCTCTTGGAAGGAGGCTTCCGAGCCTCTTGGAAGGAGGCTTCCTGGCCTCTAATTAAGGTCTATGTCAAACGATCTGGTAGCAATATGAAAGGAGAACATGGGACTATACAAGCGTACAGCACACGCGAATGACGAATGGTGTTAACGAGTAGTATTAATTGAGGTCTTTAACAGAAAAATGGGTATCATGTAGGTTGTAATTTGACGTATACGTCACTTTTTCAGGTTACGGCAGGAGAGGTGAACTTTTACCTCACACAGTTTCTGTACGGATACGCCTGTTTACACCAATATCTGGCCATGTGTTGTCACACTTTTTTAAGAGCCAGTTCGCGAGAAGCGCGACCCCCTTTCCAAGGAAGGTTGCAACGATGTTCTCCGATTTTGATGAAATTTTCAGGGTTTGCTCATATATGTAAAAGAGGACATTTTGCAAATTTTCAGATTTTTCCATTAAGGGGAAGTGGGGTAAAACGGCCCTTCAAAAATTATTGTTCAAAAACCGCCAAAACCAAAAAATGCAATAACTTTGGCAATGACTGACCGATTTTGTTTAAATTCTGCACGCTTTTCTACTCAACTAGTACTTCATACCAAGTGGTTAATATGGTTTATAAAGTTGTTTACTTTAGGAGAAAATGGACTTTCTCGATAAAAAATGGTCGTTTTCCAAAGGCAATATTTTTTCACCAACAGATCTAGGATAAAAACTAAACCCGTAAGGCAATTAAAGAACTAAAGAGCTTTCATCTCATATATAATTCAGAAGCGCCAACTCAACAATTTCTGAGAAAATCGCAATTTTCTGCAACACTGTTTATTCAGAAGAAAGTTCGCACAAATTTCGACCCTACTTATGTTGATGTTTCCGATCTGGTGAAAACTGTCCAAACTTTTTTGTCTAAGTAGAAATTAAAAATCAGGATTTTCCATTAGGGGAGTGTAGGGTGAAATAGCCCTTTAAAAATAAATGTCAAAAAATACATCTTTTTTTTTATGTGAGTTCTAGCAGAAAATACATAGATTTAAAAACACAATGTCTACTTACTTTCAATTCATCTATATTTTTCGTCTCAATAGATACGTATATCCTTCTCTGATCTATATTAGTTAGCAATCTATTTGCAGAACAATTTTCAACAGAAGTAAAATAGGACCAAAATAAGTTCCTTTAACATTAGCACATGGGGGGTCCCGTAGCGTAGTTGGCTACACGTTCGCCTTACAAGCGGATGGTCATGGGTTCGATTCCCAACCCCTCCATCAAAAACCTTCGTCAGTCGCCAGATAGATTCGCAGCCCATGCGGAGGCGTTTGGGGTACGCGCCTTACCGTCACGGCTGCCTGATGACGACTGACAACTTGTTCTTTTCGGAGGCATTCCTCCAACGTTATCCGGATAAATGGCAACCGAACAATGCAACGATCATTGGATACACACGACATGGACAAACGGACACAATGGACTCATGATGAGATGGACTGGCAACGACAACAATAATGAATAATGGAAATCTAAAAATAGATTCTGTGTGGATTCTGTACAGCAGAATACCACAGTAGATCTCGGCACAGTAGCGGTTAAGTAATACAGAGTGCCTAACAAATAAAGAAAGGAATAAAAAAAACATTAGCACGTCTTTCGCACACTGAAACAAAAATAAACGGATTTGGCGAAAGTGCTTGTTGATATATTTTTTTAATCAGCTTCAAATACTGCGGGTTCCGGTACTGATGTTGCATTTACAGCTATGCGAAAAAAAAATTATTCTTAACGGCAAATGAGCAATTTCGGTAAATTGGGTAAAAAGTCTTGTTAAAATAAAATGTCAAAAATTCATAAATTTTTAAATGTGAAAATTTATTGAAACTTATTTCAGTGCGCCGACTTAAGAATAATCAATCAAATTATAAGTTTCGGCATAACTTACAAGGTTTATTTCTATATGTAGATGAAACTATTCGGCAAAATATTATGATGGGGAGAGAGGGGTAAAATAGATCTCCAAATAAAAATAATGTTACGAAACCAGATGATCTTAACCACACTTCTTAGATTTGATTATTCCGACCCAACTGACATCTAATCTAGCGATTTTGCTAGTTTGCTTCGAAATTCTTCCAAGCGTAGTATTTTTATGGTTTTTCATCTGTCAACAATTAAATACTTCACAATCTCTCAATCTCAAAAATAACGTGAACTGGTTATCTAGTCATGTCATTTATAAAATATTGCGGCAGAGGTATTGTAAACTTAGCGCCGTCTTAAACTCCCATTCAAAAATATTGTCCCACCAAAATGTATTCCCATCAGTTCCTCCACTTATGGGTGACGTCTTAACTACAAGAACGATAGTTCAAGAAAGATGTAAAGTACTTCAACACGGTAGTCTATTCCTCGGTGAAAAAAGCAATAGATAGATTTTTCAAAAAGTATTGCAAGCTGTTACTACCCAAGTACTACTTCTTAGCAAACCACACCTTGAATGGTTGGTTGGAAATATGTTCATATAAGGTTAGAAAAGATTTTAAGAGAAAAAGGCTGATATTCAAAGCATCCTTTTTACACATCAACTACACAGTCTTGAGCACCTTAATTGAGCACCTTAATAGCTCAAGCACTTTCAGGTGGTGTAAATTAGGCCGAGAATAAAACAGTTTTTCTTGGTAATCTACAATTTATATACTTTATCTATGAGTTTAGAAACGTGTATCCTGAAATTTGAAGTATTTTCATGGGGGGTGTGCCTCAAAATCGTCAGACAGTAGTATACTCTATCCTATTCAATAGTATACACATTACATTGTTACGCTCTCCGTGTAATGAAAAATCAACTCGTTGTAGAAAAAAAAAAGTTTTTTCTCGTATCGTGCAAAATGAATGAAACTTTGTTAAACTTTGGAGTTTTTTTCACACAGTTGTGTAAACATAGAATCGAGGGTATTCCATTACCCATGAGATAAAATTGGCCAACACTTGAAAACATTTACACCCGATTAGAACTGGCATGTGTTTTCTGTTGGAACTCACATAAAAAATTGATGGATTTTTTGACATTTATTTTTAAAGGGCTATTTTACCCTACACTCCCCTAATAAAAAATCCTGATTTTTAATTTCTACTTAGACAAAAATGTTTGAACAGTTTTCACCAGATCGGAAAACATCAACATAAGTAGGGTCGAGTTTATGTGAACTTTCTTTTGAATAAACAGTGTTGCAGAAAACTGCGATTTTCTTGAAAATTCTTGAGTTGGCGCTTCTGAATTATATATGAGATGAAAGCTCTTTAGTTCTTTAATTGCCTTACGGGTTTAGTTTTCTATCCTAGATCTGTTGGTGAAAAATATTCTCTTTGGAAAAACGACCATTTTTTATCGAAAAAGTTCATTTTCTCCTAAAGTAAACATCTTTATAACCATATTAACCACTTGGTATAAAGTACTAATTGAGTAGAAAAAGCGTGCAAAATTTAAAAACAAAATCGGTCAGTCATTGCCAAAGTTATTGCATTGTTTGGTTTTGGCGATTTTTAAACAATAATTTTTGAAGGGCCGTTTTACCCCACTTCCCCTCAATGAAAAAATCTGAAAATTTGCAAAATGTCTTCTCTTACATATATGAACAAACCCTGAAAATTTCATCCAAATCGGAGAATATCGATACAAGAGGGGGTCGCGCTTCTCGCGAACTGGCTCTTAACAATAATTCTTCACTCTTTTCCACTGTATAATCATAATTGAGGGGTCATAACATTTGTTTCAAAGTTCGGAACCTAACTATTCCATCGGAATTACTCCCTCTCCGCTGGCAACCGTTCCACTATCGAGTGCACAATAACTGCCCGCGATGACAAGCCCAAAATTCCTAAAGGATAACCGAGAATTCTCATTCCATCATTCAGTGATACGGTACCGAACCACCTCGACGACCGTTAACCTAGTACATGCATATACTGCCAAGCGAGCAAGCACTGATGATTTATCACTGTCAAAGAGTTAAGGGCGATTGCTACACGCTTAAAATGAATTACATATTTTTGTGTTCCGGTCACACAAAACGGGCCTCTCCTGGAACAACTCATATTACGAGTAACTACCATGTTACTCATTTTTGTGTAACCGATGGCCGACGATTTTTGGTGAGTTCATTTCACACAGCGAGAGAGCAGTCGGTAACCGGACCTAACCTGAATTGTATGATTTCAAAATAATGTTAAAGGAAAACAACTTTTCCATACTTTTTCGGAGGCTTCTCCAATCGTTTCGATCAACAAAACAAAGTGCGATGATTGTATTCGCACATTTTGTTGTTTCGCCATCGAAGCAAAAGGAAAAACCTCCGAAAAAGTTCGAATCCTTGCGGTACATTCTGCACACGTTCGCAATCATAGCGACCCGAAGGAGCTTTGACAGTTCGAGGCAAACTCACTTACACATATCATGCGTATGTGAGACAGTACACAGCAACTGCTCGTGTTTCACACAAAATTTTCAATCATTGTGAGAGTCGGACAAGGCATCGCCGTGATGTATGAAAATTATTCATGCGATGTGTACTTGACTTTAAGCGTGTAGAGCACGAAGAGGTGCATGGAGAGAGGATCCCCCTGGCGAACCGATCTCTCGATAGGAAATGGCTCGGAAAGACGCCCGTTTACAAGCAGACGCGACTTTGATGAATCTCCTATTTTATTGAGTAGCCGAACAATATTCGGATCGAATCCGAGCAAGCACATGTTCCGAAATAAGAACTCTCGATTTTCAAGATCGAATGCATGACGTAGATCGAAAGAGGCCAGAAGACCTCTCTGTTTATCTTTTTTGAGCCGAGCAATGCGATCCTTCAGTGCAAGTGTTGCCTGAAAAATATTGCGATCGGAATTGGAGCACTTTTGGCTGTTGCTATTCAAATGGTGCGTTTGCATTACCTTTTCAATTCGATACTTAATGATTCGAGAGAAGATTTTGTAGTCGTAATTCAATAATGAAATCGGTCTGTAGGCGTGTGCAGTCTGATCAATTCCCTTCTTCTTGACAAGGGAAGATCCATAAAGTACGTCACGCAAAAATCGGCGATTTTCGACCCCCCCTCCCCCCTTCGTCACAATTTTTGTATTAAACCTCTAAAATTTTTGTATGAGTCGTCACGCTGCTCGGAACCCCCCTCCCCCCTAAGAGCGTGACGTACTTTGTGGATGGCCCCCAAGCACAATTACTCCGTCTACAAAATCAGTAGGAAAATTACCTGCGAGCGCTTCGTTCATTACCAGCGTAAGTTCTCTCCAGATGACATCATATGTTTTTAAATAGAACTCACGTGGCAGCGAATTTATCGCTGTTAGGATGTCCGCTGGTGATATTTCATTCATGCAGCCTGCGTTCGCTGGATCGTTCTCCGGGATAATTCTATTGCATTCAAATGTGTTATTTATCTCTCCTTCTGTTCGATCGGCAGTATAGAGCGCACGATAGAAGCCGAGTAGATGTTGTTCGATGCCGTCTGGATCTTCGATGAGTTGGTTGTTTTCATCCCGTAGCTGGTTGATGGTTGTTTTTCTTCTTCGCTGCTCGCCTAGCTGGAACGTCGAGATCGGCTCACCTGCGATGTACGTTTCGTTGATTCTAGTAAACGCTTGCGAGAAGTTACGTTGCAGCGTCAACATTTGAGCCTTGACGCGGTTAATCGTTTGGAGCACGGCATGGTTCTGATAGTAGTTATCATATGCTTGCCGTAGTTGCATGTAAAGCCGTTGGTGTTCCCGATGGAAATCGTTGTAGGCGGCTTTTGATTTCCAACGAAAAAATGATTTTGTTTTGGGTTTTGCATATGATAACCACCGTTCCATCCAAGAAGCATAGTTACGTCGTTGCCGTGTCCAATATTGCCAGCGACGTTTGAATTCATTAATGTTTTCTGCTGTTAGCAGATGTGGACGGAGGGACCAAAATCCACGTCCTGGCTCTCGACCAAGATAGGGGAGGCATATTCGCAATGTTACCGCTTTGTGGTCCGAGAACGAGCAGACATGTGTAACGATTTCTCTTAGGTTGCTACGAAGGCTCTGGCTAACGTACATTCGGTCTAAGCGGGCTGCAGAATTATGGGTGATGTACGTGTAGCCAGTCATGTTTGGACGGAGTTTTTCCCACGCATCGAGAAGCTGCAGTTGTTGCACAATAGCAAAAAGAGCGGGGCTATGATTGTGGCCGGTGGCATCCCGTTGTCGCACTACACAATTAAAGTCACCAGCTATCAATGTGTGCTCGGTACGATGACGCAGATAGTACGCGAGCGTGTTATTGTAGAATCGTTCCCTTTCGGTGCGTAGGGCCGAGCCAGATGGAGCATACACGTTGCAGAGTGTGGTGTTTTGCACCCTGAGAGCTATTATTCGGCCATCTAGACTTTTCTCGACGTTTGAGAACTGCACATGCTGTTTTATTGCTATCGCCGTCCCTCTTCTATTGTGATCTACGTTACACACAACGCTGTAGCCCGGTACCCTGTAAGAAATCTGAGTCCGACAGGAGCTTGACATCAAAGGGAGGATCAGTATGACAGAGTCCGATCTGAGTCTCAGCAGAGCAAGAGGATCCGCCTTACATCTCGCGATTCTGCACCGTTTGCGTCGAGCTCGTCTGACTTCGAACATGCGAAATGGTTCGACGTTTCAGCCTGATATGGGTCCGATGTCTTGCTATGGAATGTCAAGCCTCATCGAGCTTTTGATTTGAGGCTCTTCTTCTTGTTTTCGTTTTCTTTCTTTAGTATTTCCTAATTAATGTTTACAACAATAAAATGATTTTTTTTATCTTCGTTTATTGAAAGAAACTTTATTGAATCAGACTCAAAATTCAGAATGATAAAAAAACTAAGAACCGCTTAGATCTAATAGCAAACAGCAATGTTAACCGACTGGCCAAAGTCCTCGAAATCCTGGATCTTCTCCTGCAGCTCGTCAACGGAAACCTTGTCATCCTCGATAACTAGTGTTACCAGACGTACTCTTTTAAGAGTATATGTACTCTTTTTGAGGCAGAAAAATTACGTACTCTTCTTTTTCGGAGAAAAAGGTTATATGTACTCTTTTTAAATATTTTTAGTGCCTATTTGATTTTTAAACTAAACATTGTAAAGTCAAACCAATTGCCTTAGTTTGTACAAATTAAGTAGGCATAAATTGTGTATGTCACAACTTGAATTGAACGTATTTAGTATTTTCATGATATTTAATTTGTTTAAATGTTCCTGGGTACGGCGATATTTGAGATAGGTCGCCAGTTTTTTTTTTAGAAATTTAGATATCAAAAATTTGGAAATATATCAATATTAATAATATCAAATCAAATCATCATCACATAATATATGACACAAACCACAAAACCTAATTACAAACTACAAACTGGACCAAAAACATGATCGAACCATGCATGGGAATTGGGAACATCATTTAAACGTTCGTTCTCATACTACAGACTGCGTTCATTCAAGCTTTTAAACCTATTCCTCAGATATCAGACGGTTTCAAACACCCTATTTCCTATATAGAGTTGATCTTTTGAATTTGTAAATATTAAATAGTTTCAATGGGTTTTATTCCATGAATAGTTCTTCTACTCCTTCACTTATATTTTGGAGTAGAGATGAGCGAAACGGATCACATCGATGAACGGATCAAATCTGGGTCATTCAATCTAAAGATTCGGATCTTTCAACCGGATCGGATCCTTAGAACAAAACCACAAAACTTATTGATTGATTTTCATTGGCTTTTATCGGTGAGATCGAACTACCTAAGCTCAAAGTGGAAGGGAGCATGTTTGTAAAGCACGATGAAGCACAGAATTGAAAGTTATCGCAAGCGAGCAACAAGTATGAAATTGAATAGAAGTTGAAACGTAAGCAGAGGGCCATTGAAGAACAACACGAAATTGAAATCGCTGTTATTTTACCTAACGTCCACCCAGGAACGGCTTGGTTGATAGTGTGTGAACTATCTTACCAAGACAGGCAAAATAACAGCGATTTCAACCTGCTGATATGTTGTTCGGCGTTCGGAGACAGTTCTAGCGATCTTCTTGCAAGGAAATGTAAGTAAATTCATTAATGCTGTCCAATGAGCAGCTCAAAGTTATTCCCATCCCTCTCATGCCCATTTGTTGACAGAAAAGAATGAGCAGGACGGGAACAACTTTGAGCTGCTCATCGGACAGCACTATTTTTATATATAGAGAAGATCGGGATAAGGGCCGATGCCCACGTAACGTTTTTACACGCCGCGTCCACGCCAGTGCACGCCGCGACTACGAAAAGTACTAAGCATCAAAACACGTATACGTGTGCGTTACTCCATTTGATGTTGGGTACCTTGCGTGGACGCGTTGTTCACGCAGCTTACTAAACCGCTACGTGGACATCGACCCTATAGCTCGTCCATACAGTGCCCTATTGTGGACAGAATATACATACAAACTTTTTTTTCATTATTACCAAACTGATTGGCGTTCGATAAGACATCAGAGGAAGGTTTCGATGTACTACAAGCAGCTGAGGCTAGTTTGAACGTTTCAGCCACATCTGATTTTACGGTTGTATTCTTGATACTTTGCGGTAGAGAAATAGTAGGCCTTGGTGATTGAAATACAATTGAATCTGTCTGCCGAGTCTCATGAAATACTTCTTTTTCGGTTGGGCCGTCTGTGTTGTTTCCTTGAATCAAAAGAAAAATAATTAATTTATAGAAGATAATACTGAAGTTACCTGCTTCATTCAATTTCATTATCCTGGTAATATTTATCGGACACAGTTTGAGCGGTAGAGAATGGGATATTGCTTTTTTTGGTTTTTTAAAAATCGGTGCCATGTCTTCCTCCGGATGCGGACTATCTAAATATTCATAGTGGTACGACATTTTCTGAAAAGTAAAAATAGAAAAATAGTCATTTTTTATGTGTGATGTTTTTCCCCTCTGTTTATGTCAAACATTTAGTGATTTAATGTTGAACTCATAAACCTATTATTCCTTCTCTCCGGACATTTTTACGAGAATTCCTCTAGAAACCCTTGGGGAGTTGGCTCTGATTCTGCGGGTCATATTTTTGGGAATTTCTCTGATAGTTCCTTTGGGATATCCTCTGGAAATTTAGTCGAGAATTCCTTCGCGAATTCGTACAAGAATGTCTCCGAAAATTCCTCTTAAAATTCCGAAGAAATTCCCGAATGAATTTTCGAAGGAATATCCGGAGCACTTTCCGATGGATTTTATAGGAGACTTCCCGAAAGAATTCTTAGAACAATTCATAAAAGCATTTCCCGAAGCATTCCTGAAGGTATTGCCGGTGAAGTTTTTTAAGGAATTCAAGGATAAAGTCCCAAAGGATTTCCCGGAGGACTTCCCGAAAGATTTCATCTCCTCCCCGTAGGATTTTCCTAGAGTATTTTCCGGAGCACTTTCCGTAAGATTTCTCAGGTAACTTCCCGAAGGATTTCATGAATGACTTCCCGAAGGATTTCAAGGAGGACATCCCGTAGGATTTTTCTCGATTTTATCTCGCAAAAACTCCCGGATTAAATCAGTAAAATATCACTCAAATGTGGGTCAATTGTCGAAAGAATTTCTGGAAAATCTCCCTAGCAAATCTCAACAGAAGTTTCCGAAAATAAATTGAAAGGGTTTCTAAATGAATTTTTGGACCAAATGTCGCAATTCTCTGAGGATTTTTTGTAAGGATTTCTAAAACATTTCTCGACGGAATTTGCAAAGAAAATCCCGTTTGAATAGTTATAGAAATTTGTCAGAGTAATTCAAAAACGACGAAGTTCCCACAGGAATACCGAACAAATTATTGAAGGAGGTTTCTCGGAAGAATTCTCGGTGGAAATCTATGGAATCATTCCCGGAAGCATTCCTTTAGGTTTTCTAAAATAAATCCCGGTGGAATTTTAAGAAAATCCTTGACCCTGTCCCTGACGCATTTACCAGTTTTCTGGGCTCTCAAAATAATGCCGGAACGTACTGCCAAATTATCCAAAGAACGCCAAATTATCCTGAGACGCCAATTTTTTCCACAATCGCAACGATTTTCACTTTTTTTCGCGACCGTGCCGAACCGAACAACGAAATCAACTTATCATACACTGCCAGAAAAAACATTTTGATTTTCATAAACGTTGCCTTATGAAACCTTATGAATTCATTTTATTTTTATTTCATAAGGTACCACTGAAATTCATCAGTCTGCCTTATGAAATTAGTAGCTTTTTCTTATGTAAAATAATCATAAGGTAATCTTATGAACAATCTTTGTTCATTTTAATGTTCATCCTGACAGTTGTCAAATATAAGTGTCTCGCATCCTCGCTCGCACCAGTCCGATTTTTAATGCAAATGGATACTTTTCCGAAAAACTGAAATAACACCGTGAAACCGCTTCCAGCCATCCAAAACACTCTGGTCCACTTCAGAAGTTTCAGGGATCAACCTATGCTTCGTCAAAGAATACATCATGCGTGATGTGTTCCTGACCAGAACAATGTTTTCAAACGTCATCAGTAGTGTAAGTTTGCTTTGATAAAATCATGGCAATTCAAAATTGATTTTCCCCATTATTCCAGAAAAGCAAGATCATCTGCACAGGGGAATCACTACTCGGAGAAGTTCTTCAAATCGCAAAATGAAAGCGGCTTCCTTTACGTCGTGATTCCGGTTATCGAATCAACCACTGCATTCACCGAAAGCGAACTCAGGAACAAAACCATTACGTAGTTTCTGCGGTTACCTTTTCTCATGGTGCATACTCAAGTTTGTCCACATACGATCCAAGTCTCAAGACGGCCTACTTCTTGACCACATTGAATATTCTGTGGAATGATATCTAGACCAATATTTGAGAAGGGCGTAACAGCCAAAATTTATTCCTTCGGATTCCTTATCTACATACATAGCTATATACATAGACAAAATACTGGAGAGATCAAATTTTTGGCTGTTACGCCCTTTTCAAATGTTGGTCTAGATATAGTTCTGTAACAAACTAGTCGAAAAAGCTAAGAATTACTTCGGGCAGCTGACCCTCTAAATTGGGAAAAAGTGGTATCTATCAGGTTTTAGAGAAATCTGCTGAGGCAGATTAAATAAAATCCAAAGCGATGATTAGGAAAGTGGTAAGATACTGTGAAGTGTTCAAGGCAAATAGCAAATTTTAACTTTCTAATTTCTAGGACCGGAAAATGATCAAATCGGAGAAGAAGATTATACCTGCAATGTATCATTCGGCACAGCGGATGCAGAAAACCTCAAGCAAAATACTTGTAGTCGTCAAACAAAGTGTCAACAAATAACAGCGACTGTAACTTGGACGTTAAAATCGGGAGGTCAAGAGAGAAATTTCAGTCAGTAGTTGAACATAATATTATAGTTAAGTGACTCTATATCTGAAAATCTGTGTCAACGTCTTTTCCTTATCCATTGCAGTAAGGTTACATGGAAAATCCAGAACTGCCGAGGTAACTTGACCTGACGCAGGTCGACACGGAACTGAGAATGTCGCCTGGAAGATGGTAACGTTCGTTAGCCATTGGTATCCAGAGAAAACTGTGCCAGGGGTGCCCATCAACAAAGGAAATCACGATTCAG
Source organism: Armigeres subalbatus (assembly GCF_024139115.2). Classification (NCBI taxonomy): domain Eukaryota; kingdom Metazoa; phylum Arthropoda; class Insecta; order Diptera; family Culicidae; genus Armigeres; species Armigeres subalbatus. Next base: position 70,380 of record NW_026941783.1, read on the forward strand.
TTGTATGGCGTATCTGGAGGATCCCGGAAAGGGATGAATCAATTGCGGCAACAGATGTTTCACGCTGAGGAGATGATTCGAGGATATGCAATCGATTTCCATGTATGCACCCTGTGCAGTCCGGACGATACTGACAATAGTAAAAATCTGGAAATTCTGCAACATATCCTGAGGCTGTATGTTCGATACGAGCACCCAATTGATTCACTTGATTACCGACCTGTGGCAGTTGGAGTTCTTCGACGACTGGGATATAGTGTTCAAGTTGTTGGACGAGGAATCTGCCCGCAAGGACAATCTCTTCATGATATATTCGGTGGTGCATGTGATCAATCAATATTTCGCCTTGTTGATGAAGGATCTGGAACAAAAATCCGCATCTCACTCGCGGCTACTGGGTTTGCTTAAGAGTTTCACGCAGGGATACCCTTCGTGCCTCCTGAAATGCGTTAACTATGAACACGCATATACGATTCTTCTTCAATCGGCGGATGCCTCGTTTCACGCCCAGTTTAAGAAGTATAGTATGAACATTGATCAGTGAACTGTTTGCGGTACTGGAAGATGTGGCCCATACTGGACGTAATTTCTACATGCTTCACAAAAATCTGGCCGTCATTCGTGGCTACTGGAACATCATTATGGACATCGAGCAAATATGGTCCGATTTGCTGCAGGAGTATGCTGACAAATTGTTGGAAACCAGGATGAAGATTAATAGCCGCAATATAGGTAAAAGCAACGAATTATCCGAGCAGTACGCTGAGTGCGTCACAAGGTTAACGGCTTTCCTGGAGCTGGACCACGATGTCAAGACACATCTACCCCACTTGAAGCACGTGTTATACACCGATTTCCGCCTGTTGGAAAAATGCAACTGACCGGGGAGCAAATGAGCATCTTCTATCGGCTGTACAAGTGCCTCTTCCACGTCATAGTACAAGCTAGACAGGCTGAAACCGCCAAGGAGCATTCGCTGAAGGAGCCCATCACCCATTTGCAGCAAACCGGGAACAGCCTGAAGAAGCGCGTGATGGAACTGATACGCGTATTGATCAAACAGCTGCAAAAGTACGACGAATCGCTCGACACCAGCGTGCACATATTCATCAGCCTGTGCGATATGTTGCTCGTGACGCAGAACGCTGTTGGCGATCTCGGCATTGCCGAACTGGAGGCCATCGTTTATCCCGTCCAACCGGCACTGCTGCAGAAGATGGCGAAATTTTTGCTGTACTATCTCTTCTCCAAGAAGGACGATTGGCACGACGCACCGGTCATAAAGCAGAAGCAGATGCTCATGAAGTATGTACGATCTGCACAAGTCGCTTCCCGGCATCACCGACACGCACTTTATAGTGGCCAACTTCGCCATCGACACAGTATTCGACAAACAACTGAGGGACCTGATGAAGGTGTTGCACCGGGCCGATCCATACCAGTTCTGTGAAGTTATTGCCCAGGCCGCATTCCAACTGTTGCAAGGTTACAAATCGGAATCCAATGTGAAGAATTTCTTCGCAAAATTCCAATCGTTTGCGCTGGGGAAATTGACCGCCGAGAACAAGGAGGACTATCACACGGTGATGGCCAAAGTCATGGAGAAAATTCTGAACAATTTGATGCACATCCTGTCCGATCCGGGACCATCAACCGCCGAGTCGAAGCGTATGTTCAAACTGATCGTACCACTTCTGCCGGAAGTCCCCATCGAGGATCGCCTGACGATGGAACATCTGCTTATGCGGCATCCGGAATACGACAAGTTGAGCGACTCAGACCGCAGAGCGGTTAATCGATTCGTCAAGCATTTGAATCCGCAGGATTAGGACAAACGTCTCGGCAAGGAAAAGAACGGATTGCTAAATCTACTGCTGCTGGACGTCAAATTGAATAAACGTTTTTTGGTGTCTAGTATGTACTGATAACCACCAAAGCGCGCATCAGAGCAGATACAGTTTAACTCGCAGCAACAACAAAGCAGCCGTTTGATCCATTAACGAACCTGGAAATAAGTACCGATTGAAATCATCCGGATCTGGTTTAGATACTGTTGAGAATGTTGTTGAACAGTTGGGAATTGCGCAGTCTTAGATGGTAAGTTTTTTTATCTTTATTTATGTGGTTTTTTAACATTAGATGGTAAGTGATATAGAGATTCGGATGCTAAGTTTAGATTAGACAATTCTTGCTTAAACCACCATTTCTGCTATAATGTTGTATTACATAGGCATGCATAATCTGGTTATTTATTATTATTTTTTTTTCTAACTTGGAATCTAATTTTTTTTATTTATTTTTAGTCGTCATAATAAAATAATTAAAAACAAAAATTATCATTTTCAGGATAACAGGAACCGTTGTGATGACCATGAAGCATTTACTGTTACTACGTAGCTGTTATTCCGCAATATTGTATAATGCACGAAGGGATTCCTGATTCAGTGAATAGTCAAAGTAAAAACGAAGCTATCTCTAATATGTAAGTACATAGTTCATTTCAGATACTGAATTTGAGAATAATCTTACATGCTTGCCATTAGACTACATGGCTTTAGGACATTTCCTTAAATGACGTTTGGTCGAAGGACATTTCATCGACAGGACGTTTAGACGACATTTCGTCAAAAGTTATTTGCAGCATAGATTTTCTTTTTTTTTCATGGGTACTCTTTCTTTTACTTAAGTTTAATATAAAATTCTGTTCAAGTTGATTCGTCAACCGAAAACTTAATTTAATTTCGACGTAATGTTCTTTCAACTGAACGTCTTTGGACCAAATAGTATAGATTCGCTTAATACCACTATTTCATTATTTAGTATTCACCTCTTAGTAACTTTTCAGATACGTCCTTCGACACGAAGGCGGATTTCAGTGTCTCGTACTTGACTTGAAGCACCAAAAACAGGAAACTTTTCAATTTATTTAAATAAATACGACGACGACGACGATTTTAACTAACAACCGGGAAGCAACACATACTTGGAATCAGAATCACATCATTGCAATCGACTTAGATATTCGGAGTTTCGGCGATTCACTTTCCGGAAGTGATAAAGTGACTCCTTCCGCCCAGTAACGAATTCTATGGCCGTTTTGCGCAAAAAATACAGTAAATGTAATCGATTCTATTAAAGTGATTCAAATAAAAATATGTATCCAATTCAAATCAATAATATAATATCTATATAATTTTTTTAATGATAAATTGCAAGAAAATAAGAATTAATATCATACCGCGATTAGATGTATTTCATTAGACTGCCTTATGAAATTTCATAAGGTTTCTTAATGGTATTCATACGTCATCATTGGGAGAAACATAAACATTCACTATGGCTCTAGTTCATCTGAAGTTCATCCTGCGTCATAAGGTTGCCTTATGATTTTCAAACCGATTCCTTGTGGCTAATTTTCATAAGGTAAAATAATGATCTTCGGAAGGTTTTTTTCGGCAGTGTAGTTCACAAAGCAAAGTCGGGAAGAGCGAGAAGAAAAAAAATTCGAAGTTGCTTTTTTCGACCCGGTGACAAGCGCGGTGTCATCATCATCAATAGACATAGACCGCTGTCATCATTGAAACGCAGTATGAAAAAAAATTATAGCCCAGGACATCCTGGCTACGATCTGGCGATGGGCTAAACAATAGGATGTCAGTAGCCTGGCTTTTTTCAAAACTATATCGTTTTGTTTCATTTACTCGTACATTGTATATAACAAACGTCAAAACATGATGACTTGATTTTCGGTGAAAAGGGTGAAAAAGAAGAAGATTATTTTTGCCCGAGCTCGATTCATCGAGGGCGACGTTGAGAGGGTAGGAGCAGCTGCTCGTTTTCCACTTCTTGCAAGAAGGCAATATCGACTTCCAACGCCCGCAGAAAAGTTCGTAGGGCTTCGATTTTTGTCGGGTTTGTAATGGTGTTAATTAAAGACACTATGGGTTTTCACTAAACGGCGTAGGTTGCTACGTATCTGTTTATAGAAATGTTTCATAGGCGATTTGAAATATGTCCCTTGTGATTGTGCGTGAAACATTTCTATAATCAGATACGCAGGAACCTACGCTGTTAAGTGAATACCCCTACTATATACAAAGACGCGAAATCTGATCCCTGAGCAAATAATTCGACAGGCAACCCTGAATGCGCAACACTGCTCATATTGCATAAAGTTTTCCAATTGGTGTAAGTGATTTTCCTAATTTAAAAAAAATGATTTTTAACGCTTATACCCACGCAAATCAGATAGCAAATACAATAGGGGGATTCACTTAACGGCGTAGGTTGCTATGTATCTGTTTATGGAAATGTTTCATAGGCGATTTGGAAAATGTCCCTTGTGATTGAGTGTGAAACATTTCTATAATCAGATACGCAGCAACCTACGTCGTTAAGTGAATCCCCCTAATATAAACAAGTTGAGAGTCATTTTCTACCATTTGTAGAGGTTTATTAGGCTACATTGATCCAAAAATATTACAATTGGGTCCTAAAGCCCTACCTCGTTTATAATTGCAAACGATAGTGCATCGGTCAAGAATACTTGTACCGTTGTTATAAAAATTCTGGTAAAATTCTAAATCAGTAAAAATAATATTTTTGTGTTTAAGACATTTTAAGGCAAATTTTGGGCTGTGCAACATTTCAGAACGAATGAACCATCAGCCCAAAACGTCAGCCCCATATATTAACTGTCAAAGGTTGAGTCAAGTGCCCTGCAGTGTTTTGCTACTGCGTTTGAATCCGTACGTCAAACAAGACTGAAAATGTCGAGGAAGCATTTTTCATCTATTTTTCAATTTTAAATTAAACAATGTTCTTTTCAATTTTTGAGTCTAAAGAAAAACTGACACGTTAAGAATGATTACCTTCATCGTTCCCTGAAAGAAAATCGAATATCGATTCTTCATTTTAGGACCCAATTAATTAATTAGTTAAATTAGCCCTTACCAAATGTTCGGCGTGATTTTTTGGAATGACAGGTCTTCTGCTCGATTGGAATAAGGCATTTTATGAGACAGATCGAAACAGCTGTTTTTCTCGTGTTTATCTACTTTGACAATCAGTGGGAGCCCGTTTGTATGGTAATTTCGCGCTGAACATTCCGATGGGTCCCATCATCAATTCTGCCTGTTTTACTTCTCGTTTACCAGGGCTTTAGAACAAAGTTTTAAATGTGATTCTTAAAACGTGTCGTTAGATTATTCATACCATTGCATTCTAAGCATGAAAAGCTGAAGAAAACTCGAATGAAAAGTAAAACGTTACAAACATTATTTTGTGTTCGGACCTAACGGAATGTTCACGCAAAATCATACCAAAACAAAACATTAGAAGTAAATAATCGGGCCACCGCGAAACGTCTCATAAAATGCCTTATAGCACTGACAGTAAATTTGGAATTCCAATTGGAACATTGATTTTTTGCATATGGTTAAAACAATCATTTTTCGAAACGTAATAACATTTTTTGTAGACCTTCCAGCTGCGTACCTTCTTCAGCAAAGTCTTTCGGCATCTTCCAGGCTATATGTTAACGTATTGAGTCACGTGATTGATGATAAATTGAAGCCGCTAAGAGTAAAAATGTAAAAAAGTACGTTTTCCCATACTGATCTACATGTAAATTTAAAACGCGATGCGGCATGCGAGGTCGCAACCAATCGAGCCCATATGTTGCACAGTTGATTGGGGTCCCAAAACGATTCAGAAAAACCTTGATCTCACTTGATCGGACGAAGTTTGCGTTTTCCCATACAACTGGGCCCCACTCTAATGTTTATAGAAGCGATATTGTAGCTGTTGAGAGCCATTAGTTCTGCATATCCAACTCCTCATTCGTTTCGTCACCGTAGTTGTGCCTGAACTTCTTGGCAGGCTGACGACTACCTCGGCGCTTGCTATTTGTCGATCCTGTTGAAATGTCGGTTTCGTTTCCATCACTGGTTTGTCGTGTGATCATGCGGCTCGATGATTGCAGATTCTGTAAGAGGGCTGGTGGTGGCATGAGGCTATTTTGATCGGCTACTTTCGGCACGTTGGAAATCGGCACTCCATCGCTTGGTTTCGTTGCCGGTTGATTTGGAGCAGCCGGAGCAGGTTCGTCCCCGCTCACTTTTTTTGTCGATTGTTTTTTTTGCTGCTGGCTTGCCTCCCCGGGCTTTGGACCGAAGAGTTTTGCAAATGAGGTTGTCGTCTTTGTTGTATTCGGTTTTGGAGCGGCAGCATTTGCTCCGATTTGCTTGGTCACGTTAGCGTACGTTTTTTGTACCAGCAGCTTTTTGTTTTGCACGCAGGAGATACCATTATGCACAAACTCACTACAGTAGCGGCAGGTTTGAAGTTGGCCGAAAAAGTGGACATTTGTTTTCTGGCCATCGATGGTGACGTAGCTTTCGATGTTGCGTTTCAGCATCATCCGTGCAATCCTCGTACCGGTTGGCAAACCGGCAAAACGGTATTTGCTCTCCCACACTTGTTCGGTGACCGAGAGCACCTCCCCGTACGCGCTGAGAAATTCAGCGATATGTTCATTTGTGACATCTTCGGATAAGTCGGTTAGCTTCACCTCCACTGCTCCATCCTCAAGCGTTATCCGAAGCTTGTATACCTTGCCGTCCACCTCTGTTTCGTGCTTGTTGTCGTGTTCTGTAACAATTTTCTGCGCTAGCTCCTGGTAGATGACCTTCACAAATGCACATCCGAGTGCCCTGCTCGGCTGAAGTCGAACAACTTGTTCGTATTGTAAGCCCAATGCAGAACCAACAAAATCATGAAGCTACTCGAAGGAAGGCTTCTTTGGCACGTTCGCATAATCGATGCGGAACGTGTTTTCGCGTCTAACACTCATCGCGACAAACACGCGGTATTTCAAACGACGGGCTCAGAACGCGAAACGGTATATATTTATGCGCCAGGCGCCCGTTTATGCTGAGTACTGATATCCAAAGTACACCCAGCCATCATGCCACCGTCAGCACCTTTCGAGGAGACCGACCTCGTTACCAAGCAGCCGTCAGCACATTCCGAGAGGCCAACCGCACCGAGCAGCAAAGTGCAGAATGGACAAGTTTAGGTATTAAATAGGGAACGATGCAGAATCGATCAGTCAGTCAGTGTTAGAGTTAGTGTCGGATCGTTCGATTTTGAATTAGTTTAGTAAATGAAACAGTGAGTGTATTTAATTATAAGAATTTGTGAATAAAAGTATTTTTTTTATAATAATCAGGTCCTAAGACCTATAATTATATACTTAGAAAGAAAAAGCAATACGAATGCAACCGTGTGACTCCCAGTAGTAAAACGCAAACCACTCTACTTGGAAGTTGAGCACGAACAAACCCCATTCATACAACCCAGTTCAATAATAGATAATACCCGAAAAGTAGGCAATTACCAAGGATTGGAACGCGCTGTATAAGGGATGCATGATGCATGAAAGAACTAAATTTTTCAATAGTTTAGCGTTGATAATCAATAGTTTCAATACTACTAGCAAATTGGTGGAAAGTTTACGAATCGATTGATATATAAATCATTAAAATCCATTGAAAGATAAAGGACCTATTAGTGTTACAAATCTTACATGATTTCGTGACGGTCTCCAGTTTTGAAATTCTCATTTGACACCCTGTATCAGAGTCTTCCCCTTAGACGTAGTTCACGTCAAAATATGAGTGAGTGTTTTTTTTTGCGTGTTTTGCGCACAGAAAATAGTATTTTGGCCTTAACTTCTGATCCCATAGTCCAATCTGGCCAATTTTCAATAGCAAACAATGGGACAGGATTGTCAGTCGAATGGAACTTGTTGCGAGTAATGCTAAGTTCCAAAAAGTGTGTCTATAAGACACATACACACACATACATACATACCTACACACAAAAAGACATCATCTCAATTCGTCGAGCTGAGTCGATCGGTATATAACATTATGAGTCTCTGAGTCTTCTATCAAAAGTTTGGTTCTGGAGTGATCATATAGCCTTTACGTATACTTAGTATACGAGAAAGGCAAAAAACGCGCAAAAGATAACCTAAGGGCATTTAACTAAAACACATGGTAACATCAAATTAATTTATTATCGAATCCTTCTTTAGCTTTAAATGATTTAGCTCAAAATTGGATCTGTGGCATGAACTCGAATAAACATAAAACTTCTACAATTAATTGCATATTATTCGGCAACTAAATATCTTGGCTGTGCATATGCACAGCACATGTTTCGAAATGGACAAATTGATTTGAAATTTGCGAAAAAGAATACACGTGTCTTGGAGGGACTCGAACCCTCAACCTCCTACTCTCTAGATAGGCGTGATAACCCCTACACAACAAGACCACTTAAAGGTCACGTTTGCGGAAAAGCCATCAGAATCCGAGTACCATCCTCCACTGCGGCCGCACACGTAAGGCAATCAAACTCATCAAATGCTTTAGCCAAGCAAGCCTTTGGCACAGCAGAGTGCGATTGATTCGCATTCTATATCAGTCCACCCAACCTGTTGTTGGGGGCATGGAGTGCGATCATCTCGTTTAATAAACAATGTGTACTCGCTTGACTGTGGATATACAACAGTAAAGCACATGTGGAGATTGAACAAATCAAGCATCCGAAAGATATTCAATTTGCAAAAAAGAGAGTTAACCGCGGTGGAGGTTGGTACTCGGATTCTGATGGCTTTTCCGCAAACGTGACCTTTAATATGTCGATGGTTTCTCAGCTCCATCAATCCACATACATTTTAACTTTGTACATCTCGATAACCTCCCTATTTTTATATCTCATTTTCTCCATGTGTTCTGGTCATATTTTGTTTGGAATGCACTTTCCCTATACCGAAATCACCCGAAATGTTCAAATTCCTAGGCTACTAGAAGCATCTTTAGCCAAACCAAACACATAATAAATTTGAAACCATCTTTAGTTGAATAAACTTTTTAAAGCATAAACAACCCATCCAGAATTCTGCGCCAAACCGAACACATGTTCGAACCATTGTCAATTACCGTCAGCCCAAACGGAACATCTTTCCTTTAGAAGGAATCCATATTCTACTCACCGAAAATAATCGACTTTTAAAAGAAACCAATACGCGATTCCCCTCCTGATGGTGTGTAACTCCGTTTCTGCGCTCGATTAGTTCACATTTTTAAAGTGCACCTTGATTTATGGGCCCGCAGAACCCTCGCAAAAATCGACTGTGATTTCATTGGCACCGTGTACCCATTGTGAACCCTCGCAAATTGATCAATTGAATCGTGCGACATTTGTGTAACATTAATAATTAATTTTGGCGCGTTTGGCAGTTTAAAGTGCTTCGCGGCACATCGAAAAATGAAATTGCAATCCGCGCCTACGAAGGCGCGGCGCAACGATTGCGTTCGGACCGGGTCGATTGTACATTATAGCTGATAAAGGCGGAGGGATTGGAGCAGCTATAAGGAAAATTTCCACACTCAATGCAGTGGGAGAATTCAATGACGAATTTAAATTTGGCGATTTATGAGTATGATCGACGCCATAGTGATTGAAAATGGAAGGGACGTAACAAGTTAGAGATGAGCGAAGTGACGCAGTTCTGTAATCCATGTTAGACATGCTGCGCTGTGCTGTGCTGTAGGATCTGTCAAAGTTAACACCGTTGTATGTCTTCTTCTTATTTTTACATGGATTCGTCTATGGGTTGTTCGTTGTTGGGAAACTTGAGAATAGGTCGTACACGCTTAAAATGAATTACATATTTTTGTGTTCCGTTCACACACAACGGGCCTCTACTGGAACAACTCATATTACGAGTAACTACCATGTTACGCTTAAAGTCAAGTACACATCGCATGAATAATTTTCACACATCACGGCGATGCCTTGTCCGACTGTCACAATGATTGAAAATTTTGTGTGAAACACGAGCAGTTGCTGTGTACTGTCTCACATACGCATGATATGTGTAAGTGAGTTTGCCTCGAACTGTCAAAGCTCCTTCGGGTCGCTATGATTGCGAACGTGTGCAGAATGTACCGCAAGGATTCGAACTTTTTCGGAGGTTTTTCCTTTTGCTTCGATGGCGAAACAACAAAATGTGCGAATACAATCATCGCACTTTGTTTTGTTGATCGAAACGATTGGAGAAGCCTCCGAACAAGTATGGAAAAGTTGGTTTCCTTTAACATTATTTTGAAATCATACAATTCAGGTTAGGTCCGGTTACCGACTGCTCTCTCGCTGTGTGAAATGAACTCACCGAAAATCGTCGGCCATCGGTTACACAAAAATGAGTAACATGGTAGTTACTCGTAATATGAGTTGTTCCAGGAGAGGCCCGTTTTGTGTGACCGGAACACAAAAATATGTAATTCATTTTAAGCGTGTATTGTACCTTCATCCCCTGGTGTACAGACTCGAGCGTGTATGTGGAGATGATGATCTGATTGTAGCTTACGCTGACGATATCAGTGTGGTTACAAAATCAGCTAGATGCATCAAAGACATGAAAGAATAATTTGCGCATTTTGAGATAGCAGCATGCGCGAAGCTTAATATGCGCAAAACAATATCAATAGACGTGGGATTTCTCGAGGGTGGTAGAATTAATATTCCATGGCTTCAGACAGAAAACTCAATCAAGATTTTGGGAATTACTTTTGCTAATTATATTCGACTTATGACGACAATGAATTGGAATGCGCAAGTGGGAAGATTTTCCCAACAAATGTGGCTTCATTCAGCTCGATCGTTAACGCTACACCAAAAAATAGCGATGTTGAATACATTTGGTACGTCGAGGATATGGTATCTTTCTTCGATTCTGCCGCCGCTGGCGGTGCACACAGCAAAAATCACCTCCACAATGGGCACTTTTTTGTGGAATGGGATCGCTGCTCGAATACCCATCATGCTGTTAGCACGTAGCAAAGAGGAGGGAGGGCTTAATTTGCATGTCGATCACAAATAAAATGCTGCTGAAGTGACCGTGGAAAACGCTAAATTTGCATAATAAAAAATCAACCGAGGCTGTGCCCAGGAGAAACATGGAAACTTATGTATGACATCATAAACTCACGGAACCATGGAAAAGGATTTTCGGACACAGCTGCCACACGCTTATCATCAGCGAAGCTATAAGGTTAAAACAATTTTTGGAATGAATGAATGAACGAGACGAACTTACAAATCAGTGAAGTTTAAACAAAATTTGTTAATCGTCACTACGAGCGCCATTTTGACTGTTTTCATTAACCCACTTGCTAAGAACGTCTTTCATAATATTTAAGCATTTTGACGTAGGACTTACGTCTCTCTTTACTATACCGGGTGTCATTTCAATTTTTTTAAATCGACCGCGTTACGCTGTGTTGAAAGATTTCAAACGTTAATAGCTTTTGCCCTATTGAACAGTTTTCTGCAGTTAACCACTCAATCAACAGCTTTCAAGTATGCCTTTCATATTCATGCTTGATAATATCCGAAAACTTGTTTCAATAGGCCCAAAACTGTTTTCAAAGCAAAATATTGAATTCACGAGAACCTATAAATATGAGTACCGCATCATTCTTGCATCATTCCATTGCCACGCTCTGATTGGTGCAGACGTCAGCGAATGAGCTCTTGCTAGGTCAGGAAGGCATAAAAAAGCGCAGCACGATTTTTTTCCTCTCAATCTGACCCTGAGATCTGACAAGAACAGGCAAAGCAACCACAGCATCGCCAGAACTTTTGAAGTGTTGCTCCATCGTCTCAGCCACGCAATCGCAAACTTAAGCTTTCTCAAGAGCAAGGCAGAATCGTCAGCATCATTGGCATTTTCGGTCCGGCATTGTCGAGGCCGCACAAAGGAGAAGCCAACAATAAGCGCGGCTCGGCGGTGTGACCATAGACAGTCAATGACAACACTGATCAAATCAAGGCAAAATTTTCAAAACGACTTATCTGCTTTTGTAAACAAAGATTCAAACATCGATTTGACGAAACTGATAGCTCTCCCACGCAAACCAACACCATCAAAGTTTCAAACGACAATTTGACGAATCTGATAGCTCTCCCACGCAAACCAACACCATCAATAGGTAGCGGAAACCTTCACCTACCAATTGGTGGTGTTGGTTTGCGTGGAAGCGCTATCAGTTTCGTCAAATCGTCAAATCGATGTTTTACAAAAGCAGATAAGTCGTTTGTCTTGATTTCTTCGCGTTCTTGGCGAGGAATTGTGACAAATTTTAGAAAACATATTTTAAGCGCTTTTTAGTGGAGTCGAGTCAAGTACGAGACACTGAAGACGACCCCACAGTTGTGGTCGAAATGCGTTTCTGCAAAGATAACAAAACGTAGTGGAATTAAATGGAGAGTACTAAACTCGTCTTAGACGGTTGACAAAATTTAGTTTTCCTCACTTACTACAAACGAAAATGTGTTTCTTATTTGAAGATTTCTCCATTAGAATTCCGAAAATTAAGACTATTGAGTCTAAAAATTAATAAAAAACGAACTGTGGATAATGTCTGTGACATAACCGCGAAGTGGACGAAGGACTTCACTTGACATCATAATCTAATTTGGGAACAAAAATCCGCGATAACAGCCCAAACATTATTATTACAATTTTCATGAACAATTTAAAAAAAAAACTATCAATCGATTTTTTATCAAATGTTGGATTTTGACGTAGGACTTACGTCTTTCTTTACTATACTAGGTGTCATTTAGATTTTTGGGAATCGAGAGCGTTACGCTGGAAGAGAAAATTTCGAACGTTACTAGCGCCTTTATCTTTCGATGGATTTTTAAGATTTATATATCAATCGACTCGGACACTCTCCACCATTTTGCCTATTTTATTGAAACTTAAGATTATTTACGATAAGCTATTGAAAATTTCCATTCTTGTCAAAGCCAGTAAAAATTTCATATGTAACCAATCTCGTGCGTTCCTATCACGTACATCAGAATGCGGTATGTATGAGAAGATTTTGCCAAGGAATGGTATGCAACGCCGATTATTTATTCAAAATAGTTGATGTGAGAAATTTGGACATTTTACGTATCTTAAAGGCACGGTCAAGTCAAGTCCTACGTCCACTTAGCGGTTATGTCACAGACATTACCCACTGTTCGTTTTTTAATTAATTGAAGGCAGTGGCTGTTTAGGAAAACTTAGTCCACTTTTAAGCATACACTGAGTTAACCAGAACAAAGTGACAGAACAGAATTTAATTAAACACATTCCAATATGTACGCCAATCAGCCTATAAAGCAGAGACTCTTGACGCACCCCTGTCCATAACTTCAGCCAGTGCCTAATACGTATACTCAACGTATCTTTGTTTCCAATGATGTTAGAAATTATAACCACCCTGCTTCAAACGGCTTCTATTGGTCCGGGATGTTGATGGTGAGATGGTTCTCATTATTTCTGGGAAAGCAAACTCAAGAAAGGCAACAAATTTATTCACTTACATATTTCCACTCCTTAGCTTTCTACTCGACGACTCGAGTATATCCCAACACTAATATTAGTCACCCCTCCAACTACAGATATTCTTGCGCTAATGAAAGAATCCGAGTCCATGGGATGCTTTCGCCACGGTCACTGATAATCTGATATCTTTCTTTCCCCGATTGCCAGAGGAAAAGATTTATAGTTCAATAGTGACCAAGCTGCGTTCGCCCCATCTACCTCTGCTGGTAAGAACAATCCATGTTGACGTTTACTGAAAGTTGGCATTAACAATAGCGCTCCAGTAAAGATGTTTGTGGGTAAGTTGGAGTATAAAACTGAGTTCAGATGAATAGGACTGCCTTTAATTGGGCACAAAACACATAGCGAGGTTCGTTAGCTATTCGTGAATGATTCCAGGAAAGTAGGATTAATACAATCCGAAGTAACATCGGTGACAGCAATCATTGAGAATTAATTAGGAAAATACAGTCTAAGTTATTGTGACCTTTTGTAGCACTGTGATAAGTAGCACCACTAAGGTAATTTTGAAGGTTACCTACTGATGTGTATGGCATATGTCTGAATCTATCCGGGACACTAGTTCGAAATACATAAACACTACAGCATCCATGTTCAAACACAGTCGGACAATTATTCCTCTTTCTACGGCAGACTGTCGGACAGGTAAATCGCAACTTGCTTCTCATCGCAACCAAGCGCTGGGCAATTCTTAGCGAGTGAAATACTAAGCTCTACAGAGTTCAGATCAATTGTGATCAAACAAATCTTAAATGGCGTTTTCTTGCACCAATAAATATCTCAGTAAGTCCATTGTGTTGATAGAATTTCATTTGTTATTTTTTCACCATATTTACACGAAACATACTTCCGAACTGCCGGAATTTCGAATGACTTCCGGAAATTTAATCGAATTTTCCATTGTCTTTTGCTCCAGTGTTCAATGACTTTGACCAACCATCTTTCTCCCTTTTTCCTTTTCAAATAATATATTAATTCCTATAGCAATTCGTCATCTAACGCAACAAAAAGTCTTCCAAAATAAGTGTTCAATGTTCGTTGTCAACCGAAACGAAAACCGAGAATGGAGGGAACATTCGAACGATAGCCGCGAAATTTGAATTTGAACAGATTTCGCATAGCTGATAGAGTTTTAAAAGTTTTTCCCTTCAGCTGGGAGTGCGTGGTTGATGCCTCCGTTCTTCCTGTCGTCGGATGCCCTGCAAGCGAAACCAATAAATCTACCAAAACGTTGCCCTTTCGCAACATAATGCACGTGAAAAGTGGTCCGTTTGATGTGTTTCGCTTCTCTTTTTGCTCAAGCTGTTTCCCAATTTGGCCATTTAGCACTTAATAAATGTTGATTTCAGATTTGTGTGTCGTCGGCATCTTTTGACGCTTCAAAGGAAATTCGATCCATTGCGTATCGAACCAAACCACGCGTCCTGGAAATAAGCTGCGTAATGATGGACAGGACCGTATAGATATGCATCGTATTGTGGTTTTGCTCCAATCAATCGCCATCGTAGAGACGTCGCGCTGCATGCTCCATACCTCAACGGGCCAGACAGAAAGGCCAGCTCGGAAAACGATGATTGATTAAGCGATCCCGGCGAGGTTTAATGATGTAATATCACTTGTCAAAAGATATCAGAATTTGGGATGAAAATGTGGATTTTGTGATGATTCCGATGTTTTCCTACCGACGTCAATCGAAACGAAACCAAACAAATGGGAAATCAGATAACCGAGGCCGAACATGTGAGGGATGATGGTCATTATATCACGTGTAGATTTAATTTTTTTCTTTAATTTCATTATCCTTGGTTTTCTGGTTTGCCGGTGATTGATCCTTTTTTTTCAAATTGATACGCTTTGTAGACTGGTGGCCTCATTATTTAGAAAGACCAGAGGCTGGGTGACGGTCGATGTGTCTGATTTGATGTAAATGTTTATGGTTTTGAATTTGATCGGACCGATAAAGGTTCAATCTTTCGTTGATTTTGGTTGAGAGATTAATTTCATCACATTAACATTGAATGGGCACGCAGCATCGATGTTGCTTGCGGGTGTTTGAGTTTAACGGAACTAGCAGTGGGTGGTCCACTGGATAATTGGAGATCGTATGTGTGCTCATTGACATTGTTTTTTGGTTTTGGTTAGCAATTTGATATACAGTGATATACAGCCCTATCACCATTCTCTCTGGTTTTCTGTTGAATATTAAATATTCGCAACAGCAATACGCCTTTTCACTTCTCAAAAATCGATATTGACAAGCATTCCAAGTTAAACGAATTCTTCAACAACTTCAAACACATCCCCATCAAGCACTTACCTCAGCCCAACACAGGTCAAGATCTATCGCTACCCGCAACCATACACTGTGTCTTGGCAGAGTTATTGGTTGTTATCCTCGCGTAAAAGCCTCCACTACTGTTCTGCGATTGATGTCGTCAGAAAGTTAGTGAAATCTGATTAACCTTTCAAAAGGACCTAAAAAAAAATTCATGAAGTAATTTGAATAGCGCAATCAACAGAAAAATATGAAAGTTGATTAGTTTTAGGTTTATTATTATAGAGGGTTTTTTGACTGATTTTGCTCAAATTTGCCCAAACATTCTTTGCATATCAAAGAATATGACCAAATTTCATAAAATTCGGTCGACAAAACCCCTGTCAATAATAGAACAAACCTGCCAAAGCGTCTGTTCCCTACTCAAATTAATTCACGAAAAAATGTTACTTAAATCCTTTTGAAAAATTAAGCGAGATGAGAAAGTTTAACAAATAATCAAAGTTCATCACCCTGCCTCATCTAATAGGGTTCTCAACCATATTCTTAAGAGGTACCTGAACTTCTGTATTGATTCAGGTATCCCATTTTTTACATAAATGGAAATAAGCGTAACTCAGAAGATATATAAAAATGGTCCTAGAAACTAACGGGATATAGCTCTCCATAAGTTGGATGAAATATTCAATTATCCATATGTTTATGAATCAAGCTTCCTACATAACTTTCGGGCCTCTTGAAATGAGACTTCGGTCTTCTTAGAGACTTCCTGCTTGAAAGGAGGCTTCCGAGCCTCTTGACAGGCGGCTTTCGGACCTATTGAAAGAATGCTTCCGATCCTCTTCAAAGGAGACATTTGGGTCTCTTGAAAGGAGGCTTCTGAGCCTCTTGAAAGGAGGCTTCCGAGCTTCGTTTTATGTTTGTTTTAGTAATGCAGCACATCGCTGATAACACGCTGTTGTTATGGTAGAACGCGCCAAACAGAGCAGCGCATCGTTTTGTTCATTTTCTGTTCTGTTTGGCGCGTTCTTTCATAGCCAGCAGCACAGCACAGCGACGACGACATCGACACGATGTGTGATCGAACATACCGCCGCGGCCGCCCCAAACGGAAGGTTTTGCAACTACGTTTGATGTCGTCTGCCGTACTGATGCTGCTGGTGGGGCGAAAGTAATCGCTTAAGTGCTTGACATGGCTTGATGGATGTGAACTGAATCAAAAATGGAATGTGATTTTTTTAACACCTAGAGGCCCGAAGGCCCTTCAAACGCCTGGAAGCCTCCTTTCAAGGAAGCCTCCTTCAAGAGGCCTGAAGCCTCTTTCAAGAGGCCCTGAAGCCTTTCAAGAGAATCTGGAAGCCTCCTTCAAGAGGCCTGAAGCCTCCTTTCAAGAGGGCCCGAAGCTCCTTCAAGAGGCCTGAAGCCTCCTTTCAAGAGGCCCGAAGCCTCCTTTCAAGAGGCGCTCCGAAGCCCTTCAAGAGGCCCGAAGCCCTCCCTTTCAAGAGGCCCGAAGCCTCCTTTCAAGAGGCCCGGAAGCCTCCTTCAAGAGCCCTGAAGCTCCTTTCAGAGGCCCGGCCTCCTCTTTCAAGAGGCCCGGAAGCCCTTCAAGAGGCCCGAAGCTCTTCAAGAGGCCTGAAGCCTCTCAAGAGGCCTGGAAGCTCGAAGTTCAGCAGGGCCTCCAGCCTGCTCGAGGCTGAGTTCAGCCTTTCAGCGACTCCTGCCAGCCTCCTTCCGGAAAGCCCCTTCCTGCCTCCTTCCAGGAGCCTTTCAAGGTGGAAGTTCTTCAGAGGCTGAAGCTCGAGCCTTCAGCTGGCTTTCAGGAGGCTGGTCTGGACGAAACATTGTGCCGTGACCAGGATGGTTCCAGAACCGAATTCCCGACGGCGAGGAAGCTGCTGCAGTTGGACGATTAACCTTTTCTTCTGCACTGTTTTGATAACGTCCCAGCGAACCTGTGCTACCAAGTCGGATCCCGAGATCCCAAGCGATCAGCCTGCCGTTCCAGCCGGACCGCCAGAACCAAAACGCTGAAGAAGAAGAAGAAGAAGAATAGACTACGTTATGCCACAGTGCGTTGCTGTGGTATGGAAAAGAACGCGCCAAACAGAGCAGCGTATCGTTTTGTTCATTTTCTGTTCTGTTTGGCGTTCTTTCTCATAGCCAGCAGACAGCACAGCGACGACGACATCGACACGATGTGATCGAACATACGCCGCGGCCGCCCCAAACGGAAGGGTTTTGCAATTACGTTTTGATGTCGTCTCTACTGATGCTGTTGGTGGGCGAAAGTAATGCTTGAGTGCTTGACATGGCTGTCGATGGATGATGATGCGGATGGATTGATTGGGTTGATGATGCTTCGATGCAAATGGTACGATCAGATGTGGACGCGGGGTCCGAATGTGGATGGGGTCCGATTGTGGACGCTGGTCCGAATATGGACGTTGGGTCCGGATGTGACCGCTGGGGTCGGATGACCACTGGGGTCCGAATGTGGACGCTGGGTCCGAATGGCGCAACGGCCGGGTAGGATGATGATCCCTGGGACGGATGGTACGCTCCGTCTCCCCTAACAGCCCTGTGGCTCGGCACAGCGGCTTGTCGATTGCCTCTTCTCCGGCTTCTTTGGATTTGGCTGTCCGACTGGAATTCTCGGTGTCCGGCTGGGATGCACAGGTTCAACTGGGACGTAATCCAACGGAAGCGCCGAAGATGAGTATGTCCAGTGTGCTTGTTTGTTTCTTCTTCTTCTTCTTCTTCTTCTTCTTCTTCTTCTTCTTCTTTTTCTTCAGCGTTTTGGTTCAGGCGGTCCGGCTGGAACGGCAGGCTGATCGCTTGGGATGCTCGGATCCGACTTGGTAGCACAGGTTCGTGGGACGTTATCCAAAACGGTGCAGAAGAAAAGGTTAATCGTCCAACCGACAGCTTCCTTTCTGCCGTCGGGAATTGATTCTAGGAACCATCCTGTCACGGCACTCAAGTCTCGTCGCATGTCTGAGGAGTCTCGAGTGCCTCTTGAAAGGAGAGCTTCCGGGCCTCTTGAAATTGCCTGAGGAGGCCTGGCTCTGAAAGGAGGCTTCCTAAGAGGTCCTGTGGAAAGGAGGCTTGCCTAGAGCTGCCTCTTGAAGGAGGCTTCGGCCTCTTGAAAGGATGGCTTGAGGAGCTTGGCCTCTTGAAAGGAGGCTTCGCTCTTGAAAGGAGGCTTCGGCCTCTTGAAAGGAGGCTTGGCCCTGGAAGGAGGCTTCCTGGCCTCTTGAAAGGAGGCTTCCTGGCCTCTTGAAAGGAGGCTTCTGGCCTCTTGAAAGGGAGGCCTGGGCCCTTGAAAGAGGTCTGGCCTGAAAGGAGGCTTCCGGGCCCTTGAAAGGAGGCTCTGGCTCTTGAAAGGAGGCTTCCGGCTCTCTTGAAAGGAGGCTCGGCCTCTTGAAAGGAGGCTCTGCCTCTGAAAGGAGGCTCCTGGCCCTTGAAAGGAGGCCTGGCCTCTTGAAAGGAGGCTTCCGAGCCCTTGAAAGGAGGCTTCCTGGGCCTCTGAAAGGAGGCTTCCTGGCCTCTTGAAAGGAGGCTTCCGGCCTCTTGAAAAAGGCCTGGCCTCTTAAAGGAGGCTTCTGGCCTCTTGAAAGGAGGCTTCTGGCCTCTTGAAAGGAGGCTTCCGGGCCTCTTGAAAGGAGGCTTCCTGCCTCTTGAAAGGAGGCTTCGGGCCCTTGAAGGAGGCTCTGGCCTCTTGAAAGGAGGCTTGCCTCTTGAAAGGAGGCCTGCCTCTGAAAGGAGGCTTCCGCTCTTGAAAGGAGGCTTGGGCCCTGAAAGGAGGCTTGCCCTTGAAAGGAGGCTCTGGCCTCTGGAGGCTCTGGCCCTTGAAAGGAGGCCTGGCCCTTGAAAGGAGGCCTGGCCTCTTGAAAGGAGGCTTCGGGCTCTGAAAGGAGGCTTCGGCTCTTGAAAGAGGCCTGGGCCTCTTGAAAGGAGGCTTCTGGCCTCTTGAAAGGAGGCTTCCGCTCTTTGAAAGGAGGCCTGGCCCTTGAAAGGAGGCTCTGGCCCTTGAAAGGAGGCCTGGCCCTTGGAGGAGGCTCTGGCCTCTCTGAAAGGAGGTGCCTGGGCCCTTGAAAGGAGGCTTGGCCTCCTTGAAAGGAGGGCCTGGCCTCTTGAAAGGAGGCTTCCGGCTCTTGAAAGGAGGCTTCCGCCCTTGAAAGGAGGCCTGGCCTCTTGAAAGGAGGCTTCCGGGCCTCTTGAAAGGAGGCCGGGCCCTTGAAAGGAGGCCTGGCCCTGAGGAGGCTCTGGCCTCTTGAAAGGAGGCCTGGGCCCTGAAAGGGAGGCCTGGCCTCTTGAAAGGAGGCTTCCGGGCTCTTGAAAGGAGGCCTGGCCTCTTGAAAGGAGGCTTGGCCCTTGAGAGGCGGAGAGGCTTCCGGCCCTGAAAGGAGGCCTGGCCTCCTGAAAGGAGGTTCCTCTGAGGAGGCCTGGCCCTGAAAGGGAGGCCTGGCCTCTTGAAAGGAGGCCTGGCCCTTTGTGCTGAGGCCTGGGCCCTTGAAGGAGGCTTCCGGGCCCCTTGAAAGGAGGCCTCCGGGCCTCTTGAAGGAGGCCTGGGCCTCTTGAAAGGAGGCTTCCTGGCCTCGAAAGGAGGTTTGGCCCCTAAGGAGGCTTCCCTTGAGGAGGCTCCCTCTTGAAAGGAGGCTCTGGGCCTCTGAAAGGAGGCTTCCGGCCTCTTGAAAGGAGGCTTTTCCGGCCTCTTGAAAGGAGGCTTCGGGCCTCTTGAAAGGAGGCTCTGGGGCCTCTGAAAGGAGGCTTCCGCCTCTTGAAAGGAGGCTTCCGGCCCCTGAAAGGAGGCCTGGCCCTTGCTGAGGCTTGGCCCTTGAAAGGAGGCTTCCGCCTCTTGAAAGGAGGCTCTCCTTTGAAAGGAGGCCTGGCCCTTGAAAGGAGGCCTGAGCCTGAGGAGGCTTCCTGGCCCTTGAAGGAGGCTCTGGGTGCTCTTGAAAGGAGGCTCTGGCTCCTTGAAAGGAGGCTTCTGGGCCTCTGAAAGATGCCTGCCTCTTGAAAGGAGGCTTCCGGGCCCTCGGAGGCTCTGGCCTCTTGAAAGGAGGCTTCCGGTCCTCTTGAAAGAGAGAGGCTTCCGGCCTCTGAAAGGAGGCTTGAAAGGAGGCTTCCGGTTTTGAAAGGGCGCCTGGCCTCTAGTGTTAAAAAAAATCACATTCCATTTTTTGTTGAGTTCAGTTTAAAGGAAATTTTCTAACAAAGTTCGCAGTTCAAAGTTCAAATCAAATCTGATGTTTGGTATGTACGGTTATTGAATCGCATCTTTTCATGTTCCAAACTTTCAACCATGGTCCATCTTTCACTACGTATTTATGGCGTATCTTATTCATGCGATATATTCTACCTATCATCGCTAATTTATTCAAGTATATTTCCCTCAGCAACATTTATACATTTATTTTCTGTTCCCATACCAATTTTCCAAAGAACTCATATACTATGGCTGATATCAATTGTCGAACTTGGCAGTTATTTTATCTTCACGTAGCTAACTCCTGGATTGAATTACCAACAATTTCATTTTCGTCGATCCCAGCCTCACAAACTCAGCTGACCGTAGATAACGAAATTAAACACACATCTTGGCTCTGTTGGCTGCCGGGCAACGTCCAAATGCTGATTGCTACCAAGGTGTTTACAATTAAGGTGCAAGATCTTATCACAATCTGAGTTATTTAGTTTACTAGGTTAAGTGAGTAATTCTTCGGTTTCTTCGGTCCATCGGATTTTAAGAAATTTGTGTGCATTGACACAAACATGCAGACCTTTGCCACATTTGATGCATTAAACCACCTCCACTGAAGCTACCCCGCTAACCCATCCATCTTTGTCCCATCTCAAACTAACAAGCTTCGTCCTTCCGGAGAGTATGTGCGGTTCCAGTGCCACAGAAGTGGAAAGTTTTAATTTATTTATATCCGTTTCCATTTGTGTGAGGAATGATGAAAATTGACTTTCGTCGTCGACGGTCCTCGTCACCATCGTTCGGAAACCTGCCCTCCGGGAACGAAATCCACCGTGCAACCGAACTCGGCTAGCTATGAGGGTATTGGACACGGGGAATTAGACAAATCGAGATAGAGGATAGTGAACTGAGTGCACGGTTGGGAGGTGAACGTAAAGCGAGGAAAACATCATCATATCATCGTTCCGGTTTGACCCTCACGACAGAGCGGCGGCCGATGATGGTCGGCAAACGAGAGATCCTCACAGTGCAAATATTTATTTTCTCTATGCATGCTCAAATGGATCAGAGACAACCGGTGCCGAAACCTGGTACCGAACGGGTTTCGACTCCTCGGGAAATGGAAAAGGACTACTATTTGTGCACAAAATACGGGTTAATTTGATGGAAGATGAGTTGTTCTTTCGGATTGAACGTAAATATGCACGACCAGATATCGCTGTGCGGAGGATAGCACGATTATTTTGTGGGTAATAAACTGTTTAATTTGATTAATTTGCTCGGCCACAATTAACTAATTGAGAAATTATGATCTAGTGACAGTGGCTACGAACCTGGAGGTGTTGTTTAAAAGTAAGCATTACTTTCCAGGTGATAAATCCATACATTATCAATGGGCGTACATTATTTGGAGCTCTTGACACGTTACCTTCTTCATTACATCCGACATTGCCGCCTCGCAGCTTAATGTTGATTCAGCTCTTCCAAATTTATTAATTGCGGGTTTCGCCAAGTTACCATTTTTGATCTGCTTAATAAAGATTTCGCATTTATGAATTAATTTGAATACTGCAATCAATAGCTTTCATGTTGTTCTGTTGATTGCGCTATTCAAATTAATTCATGAAAAAATGTTACTTAGGTGCTTTTGAAAAGTTAAGCGAGATTTGTATATCACGAGGGGGGTGTGGTAGGGTCGTTTGGCCGAAAGCCATTTGGCCAAATGCCACTAGGCTAAACAAACCATTAGGCCGAAACCAATCGGGCCGAAAGTCATATCAAACGGGTCATGGTCGAATAGACATACGGCCGAATAGTACATTTGACCGAATAGGAAGGGCCGTTTCGGAGGGGCGTTTGGCCGAAAGGATGATTTGGCTGAAAGGGTCATTTGGGCGAATGGGTCATTTGGCCGGAAGGGTCATAATGCCGAAAGGGTCATTTGGCCGAAAGAGTCATTTGGCCGAAAGGGTCATTAGGCCGAGACAATTTTCAATCCGAAAATTTCCTGGACCGGACCGGGAATCGAACCCAGAAACCTTCAGCATGATCTTGCTTTGTAACAGCGCATAATACCGCATGGCTAAGGAGGGTCCCAGATGGGTATATGGACGTTATTTTGTATAAAATAAAAATCTCCAAAATCTTGATCTTGAACAAATCGAAAGCAATGCATCGGGAAAAAGTATTGGCGTAGGACTACGTCTTTGTTTTCGAAACGGATATGGAGGTACATTTCAGAATTTAGTAACACGAAGAAAAATAGGTTTTAAAAGCTAATAACTCGATCATTTTCCAACGGATTTTCAACTATGGAATTGACTGGTGGAGTGGAGGGCATAAAGTTATGTCCATTTAGAATCCGGAATAATGGAACATCTGTATCTAGATAAACATCTGTATCTAGACAAATAAAGCTAATACGTTAAAACAAAGGTTTTGATGTATTTCTATAATCAATTCTTTTCTATAATCAATTTACTGTACTTTAAGTAAAAAATATTAATACAAATCATTTCCAGTTTTCTAGTTACAATTCGCATTTTCTTCTCAATTCCTCTCTTCAAACGCTGCACACTCCGGAGACAACTTGTTGGCATATTTGTCTCATATTTTGGTCATCTGAGTCGCGTCCTCGAGCTGTTTATCAATTTTCTCAAGCTTCCGCTTCATTATTGTCCAAAATGTCTCGATGGGCCATAACTGCGGGCATTGGATTATATTGTTATTGTTGATATCTACGTTATTATCACGGTACAACTGGACTTTCGGAGACTTAGGACGCGGTTTTTGGACATTCTTCCTTGTACAGTTTAAAGTCCATCGTCTTATTCGTCACGAACACTTTGGTATTTGCTCAGCTGCATATCCCCGCCAAATCATCAGTTTTTGGCAATCTTCAGGAGAACTCCTCGGCCGTCGTCAGAATTTTTGGCCAGAAAGCTGTCTCAAATCCATTTTGACGTAGGTTCCACCGTCGATGAGCAGGATTATCAACGGGGTGTGCTGAATTTCTTCTTCTTCTCATCTGGAATAATTTTTGACTCGCTAAAAACACCATGCAATTTATACTGCAGAAAAGGTGGACTAGGTAGACGTACGCTGTAAACATTCTTGCAGCGTTCACTTCCGTGCCGCTGCAAAACAATAAATGATTCCAGATTCTAACTGGACAGGGCTTTATGATACGTAACTTATTTTATAATTGTTATTTTATGTACGTTTTTAGCATTGATGGATGCGTAGGTAACTACGTCTTTTTTTGTAAAATTATGTTTATTTAATCCAGAAGTATAAATAACAAATTATTATTATGGATTTAGAACAGCTTCCTGGGAAGCTACCAGACTGATCAAAGCAACGGTGGATGGGTGCAAAACCGTGTGAGATCTCGAACACTCAGTTCGTCTGAATAGCGGACTAAGACAAGGTGATGGACTCGTGCCGAGAGCCGAATGCAACAGCCGGGTACTGATTTTCAACAGATCCAGTCAATTTATTTGCTTCGCGGATGATGGACATTGTCGGCCGAACATTTGCAAAGGTGGCAGAACTGTACACCGCCTGAATCGTGAAGCAACAAAAGTTGTACTGGTGGTGAATGCGTCAAAGACAAAGTACATGCTTGTGGAACTGAGCGCGACAGGGCCCGCCTGGGAGAGTGTTACGATAGACGGGGATACCTTCGAGGTGGTCGAGGATCGTCTACCTCGGATCCTCTAACGGCTGACAACAACGAGTCGTGAAATACGAAGGCGCATCATCTGTGGAAGTCGGGCCTACTACGGGCTCCAGAAGAAACTGCGGTCGAAAAGATTCGCCACCGCACCAAATGTGTCATACAAGACGCTTAAAAGACGGTTGTCCTTCGGACATGAAACATGGACAATGCTCGAGGAGGACCCAAGCACTCGGAGTATCTGAGATGTTAGGACCATCTTTGGCGGTGTGCAAGAAGACGGTGTGGCGGCGAAGAATGAACCATGAGCTCGCCCAACTCTACGGCGAACCCAGTATCCAGAAGGAGCTAAAGCCGGAAGGGTACGATGGGCAGCATGCAAGAATGCCGGACAGCAACCCTGCAAAGATGGTGTTCGCTTCCGATCCGGCAGGTACGAGACGGCGGAGCGCAGCGAGCGAGATGGGCAGACCAAGGCAAAACGACTTGGCGAGCGGGGCGTATCCGAGGATGGAGAGATGCGGCCTCGAACCGTGCATTGTGGCGTCAAATTGTTGATTCAGTGTTATCTGTTTAGATGTTAACCAAATAAATAATAATAATAACATGACGAGATAGAATTTCGGTTACGTAATCACCTAAAACGGTATTAAACCCAACAACAAAAAATAGAGGTAATTGAAAGCTATCCGAACCAAGAACTATAAGGAGGCCGATCATTCCTAGGAATGATGGGTTAGCTAAGGTTCGTAAAGGATTTTCAAATATCGCAAAACCCTTACGAACCTCTAACGGGGAGGGATGTCACTCCAATAAAAAATAAAACTTGATGAAAATGGAAAACATGCTTCGAAAAATGAAACGCCTGTTGTCCTCTTCGGATATTCTAATATATCCAGATTACGACCAACCGTTCACTTCTCACCACGGACGCTTCCGACTTTGCTATCGGAGCTGTCCTTTCACAAGGAGAAGCTAACAATGATAAGCCGATCCACTGCATCTAGAACTTTATCTTTAGTATTTCCATGATTAAAATTCAAATTTTGTGATATTTTTTACTATTTGCACAATATGAATGGAATCGATCGTGTTGTGCAGGTCATGGACGGCAGCTAGTCCACATAGAAAAAATATGAAAAATAAACAGCGCGTAAAACTTTAAATGCGGAAATTTACGCATTCTTCGCTGAAATGGTCCTCTTCCTAACAAGATTGTTGCAACTTGAATGCAATATTGATGATTCACGTCAAATATTGGCTATATCCATATATGGATTGGCTATATCCTGTGGAATTACGCTAATAATAGTGTTCCATTTATGTGCATGATTTTTAACGTAAAGTTCAGTGGATTCTTCTATTCAGGCAGGAAAACGCGAAGTGATAAAATCTACCTCGCGTAGCAGAAATTTGTTTAACTAGTGTGCAATCGATAGTGTTGATGCTGATCACGCCAGCTAGTGTGGGAGAACGCGAAGTGATAAAACCAATGAATTACCTCCTCAACTAACCAACGATCTTTTCCTGTAGCGCTCACGGAGATGCAGAGCATTCCTCGATCTCTTATAACAATGAGTGTGAAACTAAGCAAGCAAGCAAACAATAAGAATAACTTTTGTGTCGCAAGAATATTATTTAACCTAGTAAGATGTTGGGGTCAATATGACCCAAAACGAAACTTCAAAGTAGAATAACTTTTACCTGATAACTGATCGTTCTGAAATTTCTGACTTTAATATTTTGTGGAAATGAAGCATCTGACATCAAAAAGTATTTTAAGGTGCAACAGAAACGACCCCACAAAAAAGTTACGAATAAGATGTTAGGATCATTGACCCAGAAAGTAAATGCTTATAAAACAGTCAAATTATAACCGAATTACAAAGTTTATATACGTTCTAAAGATAAACTCATCAATTTTGTGGCTATGTGGTGATATGCTGGTTCTTGAGACAACGGCCACCGGGAAACCTCCACGGGGACCTTGTCGGTCATATAAGGGAGCATCAAAATCGCTCCATATATGCCATTCGATCGCTAATTCTTCATATATTCTCTTAAAACGGTAATGTATGGTCCATGAGAGGGCTTCCGATGAAAGTGGCCACCCTGGTACATGCAAGGTGCCCCCGGGGAACCCGCAGGAGGGGACATTTCGTTTTGATGATGATGATGATGATGATGATACTACCATCTATTGTAGCAAGGCACCTGCCGATAGCACTGGCATATCTGACAAACGATTTGATCATGATTATACTATTGTATATGTATCAAACTCCTGTATCAAGGGCCAAAATGGGTAGGGTGGTTCCATACAAAGACACTTATGCGAATCCACGGATGAATGGAGAATCTCCTTCCAGAAGAAAGTTCGTACAACAAAATTATAATCAGCCCTCGTTTCAGATTGACCCATAGATGGGGAGAAAGGAGGACATTTCCGTTTTAGCACCAAAATATACCGTGACGGCTCTGTCGGCGATTTTCCCCAAAATAGATGATAATGCGCTTGAAATCGATGAAAGACCACATTGGCCACCCTGGTACATGCAAGGTGCCCCTGGGGAACCCGAGGGACATTTCCGTTTAGCACCAAATATACGTGCGGCGGCTCTTATGTCAGATTTTCCACCAAATAGATGATAATGCGCTTGAAATCGATAAAACCACATTGGCCACCCTGGTACAGCACAGGTACCCCGGGAACCCGCAGGAATTCCTGAGCACCAAAATATGCTGAGCGGCAGCTCTGTCGTCATGATTTTCACAAAATAAATGATAATGCGCTTGAAATCGATAAAGACCACATTGGCACTCCCTACAAGGCAGTCCCGTATTCCGTATGAGAGGACATTTCCGTTTTAGCACCAAAATATGTGCGGCAGCTCTTTTCGTCATGATTTTCCACAAAATAGATGAAGCTTGAAATCGATAATGGCCTTATTGGCAACGCCTGAACCTATGAGGGGGCCGCAGGGAACCCGTAGTAGGGGACATTTCCATTTTACACAATATACAAAGTGGCGGTTTTGGTTTTCCCATCGAACAGATGGACGTGTCCGAAATTGATAAGGACCACATTGGCTACATTTGAAACCATGAGGTCCCTCGAGAACACGTAGAAGATGGCATTTCCATTTGTACACCAACATATGTCATGCGGCGGCTCTTTTCGTCGTGATTTTCTTCCAAATAGGTGACCTCGAAATCGATTATTAACATATTGTCCACCCTTAGAACCTATGAGGTGCCCTGGGGTAGAAGAGTACATTTCCATTTTAACACAAATATGCCGTGCGGTGGCTCTTTCTTTGTTATTTTCACCAAACAGATGGTCATGTGCTTGGAGTTGATTAGTGGTATTGTCTACTTGAACCTTTGAGATGCCCTGAACCTGTAGGAGAGGACATTTTCATGGTTATATCAGTACTGTGCCGCTTGTGGCACCTCTATCTTCGTCTATCATTGTCTACCGTGGCCACAAGTCTTCAAAAAGTTGGTTATGCGCTTGAAATTGTTCTTCATTTGAAATTGAGTATACTGAGTCAAATTAAAAATAGTTTCTGGACTATTGTGATGGTTCCTTCGAACAGCTCTCCAAGGATTTTTCATTCTGCATCTCGATATTACCATTACTGATGGTCCTTCAATATCGACTCATAGAAGTTTGAGGTTTTCACCGATCGCCGTGACAATGATATGAAAACGCAACATTTTGATATAAAAAAATCTCTTTCGAGACTCTGCAGTACCTTGTGGTTGTAGATATTAAGTTCAGAATGAATGACCATTTGATAGAAAAACAAGATTAATCTATAGTGGTGATGGTGCCTTTATCGTTCGTTCAAAAGGGTTGGAAATATATAAGAAAAGTCTAATATAACACTAATAGGTAGATAGCCCTTATTTTTCATATTTGTTTATTTGCATTCTAAAATCTTGCTGAACGCAACTTATTTCAAGCCAATCGGATGAGCATAAGTGCCCAGTGATTTTCCCATGTAGCTGCTGAAATTAGTTGGTCATAACTTGGAGCCCATAGTCCGATCTGGCCAATTTTCAATAGGAAACAATAGGGCAGGATTTCATCGAATGCTATTTACTCAGAGTAATTCGGTTGAGGAAAAGTTCCTCAAAAGTGAGTTAAATTTTATGTGCACAGACATCTTCAATGAATTCTTCAAGGCACTCCACAATTACGAAATTGGGCCTGGGGTTCCCCGGGTTGATATTAGATTTCAAGAGCACCAACTATTTGTTGGAAAATTAAGTAAGAGTAAGATAAGAACGGAAATGTCCTCTCCTATGAGCTCCACGGCGATTCATAGGTTCCAAAATGGAAAATGTGTCACTTATTCACTTCTGATAAAAACGGAATGTCACCATCTACGGGTTCCCTGTGCATTTCATTGGTTCCAAGAGGCCAATGTGTCACTTATCGATTTCAAGGCATAATCATCTATTTTGTGGAAAATCATGACGAAAGAGCCGCCGCACGACATATTTCGGTGTTAAACGGAAATGTCATCTTCTACGTGTTCTCCGAGGAGCCTCATAGGTTTCAAATGTAGCCAATGTGGTTCAAGAGGGCCAATGTGATCACTTATTGATTTCGAGCGAATAACCATCTGTTTGGTGGGAAAACACCGAAAGAGTCGCGCTCGTACTTTCGGTGTTAAACGGAAATATTCCATTCTACGGGTTCCTAGGGGTCCTGGTAGATCCTAAGAGCGGCCAATGTGGTCAATTATCGATTTCAAGCGCATAATCATCTATTTTGTGGAAAATCATGACGAAAGAGCTGCGGCACGGCATATTTTGTGTTAAAACGGAAATGTCCCTTTTACGGATTCCCGAGGGCACCTCATAGGTTCCAAGAGTGGCCAATGTGGCCAATTATCGATTTCGAGCGCATAATCATCTATTTTGGAAAATCATGACGAATGAGCCACCGCACGGCATATTTTGGAGTTAAACGGAAATATTCCTTTCTACGGGTTCCCCAAGGGCACCTCATAGGTTCCAAGAGTGGCAATGTGGTCAATTATCGATTTCGAGCACATAATCATCTATTTTGTGGAAAATCATGACGAAAGAGCTCATCGCACGATATATTTTGGTGCTAAAACGGAAATGTCCCTTTACGGGTTCCACGAGGCACTCATAGGCTCCAAGAGTGCCAATGGTCACTTAGCGATTTCGCGCATTATCATCTATTTTGTGGAAAATCATGACGACAGAGCTGCCACGGCATATTTTGAAATGTTCTCCTGCGGGTTCTAACTTGCATGTCCAGGAGTGGCCCCTTCATCGGAAGCCCTCTCATGGACCATACATTACCGTTTTAAGAGAATCTATGAAGAATTAGCGATCGAATGGCATATGGAGCGATTTTTATGTTCCCTTTATATGACCGACACGGTCCCTGTGGAAGCGTTTCGTGGCCATTGTTCCAGAACCAGCATATCACCACATAGCCAAAATTGATAAGTTTATCTTTCGAACGGTATATAAACTTTGCAATTCGGTTATAATTTGACTGTTTTATAAGCATTTACATTTCTGGTCAATATGACCCTAACATCTTATTCGTAAGTTTTTCTAATATCCGAAGAAGGTTAATTGGTGAGCTTGCATATTTGCTGTTTCTCGGCCAATCATGATTAGAAAATTGTGTACAGTTAATCAAGGTGATGCTTTTTTGACTATTTGCAATATGTAAGGAACATTGCAGATTTGTGGGTATTCAGATCTTCGCATAGAATTTGCAAAAAATCCAGAACGGTTGAAAGATCATTAAATTGCTGAAAGTTCTTTACTTATGATTGCTTTCAGCTTATACTGACCATAACAGCTGTTCTCTATGTCAAGGAACAGAACAAAGCTCGGTTTGTCGAGCTGATTGTATATAACTATGGGTCTGTGAAATTCAATCTGAACTACATATCTTTGCATTTTAGAAAGGTATGCTAAATATGTAGACGAAGAATAAGAAGGAATAAATTTTGGCTGATACGCCCTTTTCAAAGGCTTTCCTTAGCCGTGCGGTAAACGCGCGGCTACAAAGCAAGACCATGCTGAGGGTGGCTGGTTCGATTCCCGGTGCCGGTCTAGGCAATTTTCGGATTGAAATTGTCTCGACTTCCTGGGGATAAAAGTATCATCGTGTAGCCTCATTATATACGAATGCAAAATGGTAACCTGGCTTAGAAACCTCGCAGTTAATAACTGTGAAGTGCTTAATGAACACTAAACTGCGAGGCGGCTCTGTCCCAGTGGGGATGTAATAAGAAGAAGAAGAGCCCTTTTCAAATGTTGGTCTAGTAATATCAGTACTCTATTTATTTCCGAATATATTAACAATTGACGAACCATCGGCATATTTGCATAACATGTATAATATATACATAGGAAACAATATCGAGGCGTTTCACCTAGTTCTGGCAACATGCCAACAGCAAGTAACCGCCGCGAATAAGCTGCTGCGATAAACGATAAAATTCGTGTACAACGTTACCCCTCGCGATCAAATCTGCCTTATTCGCTGGCTGATAATCAATAATCACTAGCCGCACCGCATACCAAGCTATCGTTATATCTGTTAAGGTCCACTGTGAGGGTTTTCTGTCGCATCGATTTTCTGTTAACTGTACGTAACCACTTCACAATGTTGTCCAGTGATGAGCGCAGAAAACGCCAGAAGCCATTGGATGGCCCGGTGATGCTGATAGCTATACGTTGATAGTGCAGAGAAATGCCCTTGAAACGCTTCGACGAACGAATCAAAAATTGATTCCTCCAGGGATGAGCTCAATTCGAAACTCGACAGCATCAAAAAGGATCTACAAAAGCAAATCATGTTGGTTGAGCAAGACCTCAGTACTCTAAAACTTCTGTGATGCCGAGATATGTCGCCGACAGTGTGGATCATGCTGTTGAAACAGTTCAGCGTCTGGAGAATAGAACGAACTGATTGTCGCTGGCATCCCACATCTAGCCAACGAGAATTTGCGAAGTTCGTTATCTATCTCCAATGCAATCGGCTTCGATAACGACAAGTGCATCCTATATTACTGCAAGCGCTTGCGATCCGTCAATCTCTCCGACGGCAACGAATGTTTCATTCTTGCTTCTGTTGCGGGCATTAGAGATGAGTTTTATTCGATGTATTTGGCAAACGTGATCTAATTTTGAAACACATCGGAATGTCTTATCGTCGAATCTACATCAACGAGAATCTGACTGTGAATGCAAGAACGATCAAACGAGCGGTTTGAAACCTGCCGAGAAAACAAGTTGGTTGCTGTCTCGACGAGATATGGTGTAGTGCAAGTCAAGGAAACAACAAACGGAAAATATTTTCCAATATCTTCCATCGATCAGCTTGAAGCAAATTTGATTATTCTAAAAGTATGCGTTTTTATTGTTTGTTAAAGCGAAGATTGTAATAGTGTTCAACAAGAGGACTGTAGATAATTTGTCTGTAAAGAGATGATAAACAAATATGAGCAGCCTGTATGCATGCATTGTTTCTCACACGTAACTTGATGTTATCCTCGAGAAATCACACATCTCACTTCACACTATTCCCAGAGTCGTTATGGACACTGCCTTGAAAACAAATAAGTTCAACTTATGCCATGCAATGTACAAAGCCTCTGGCGAGACGATTCTCCAAATTCGAGGAAATCAAACTGATGTTGTTTAACCCGAAGATATCTGTTGCTTGTTTTTCGGAGACGTGGCTTAATGACTCTATCTCTGATAATGCTATCTGTGTTCCTCTATAATCTGTTAAGAAATGATCGGTCATACAAACGACGGGTGGTATAGCCGTCTATATACGCGAGGATTTGTCCAGTAAGATAGTTTACTCCTCTTCTGTGGCTTCTCTGGCGTTGGACAAAACAGAGTGTTTAGCTGTGGAGGTGAAAGTCAATGAAACACTTCTGCTCATTTTTGCAGTATACAACCCGCCGGAGAATGATGCATCAAACTTTGTACAGAACGAATTGTCAACTTTGTTATTAGATATGAGCACTGCATAATGGTAGGTGACTTCAACACGGACTTATTGCAAGCCCTAGAAGAAGAACATTTAGAGGAAGTATTTGCAACGTACTCCATGAATGTGGTAGGCACGGAGCCAACACACTTTTTTTGACAACGGATGCTCTCTGATCTACTGTTACACAAATCAACCGGAGATGATTACAGCTTTCCATCAAGTCTCTGTGCGGCCCATCTAAACACGACCTAATATTCAGCACATTCATATCGATATTGGTTGATGATCTATAACCATTAGCTTCTTACCGTGATTACATCAATTTCGACCCGACTGAAGTGCAAATGGCATCAACGCTATCCCTTGGGATGAGTATCGTCGTACCAATGATGTGAATCAACTTACGGAGTACTTATTGGTAATATACTTGCGGTTCATAACTCGTGTATTCCATTACGCAATGTTAGAAGACGTAGACAATATAATACATGGTTCAATGACGAATTCGCAAAGCACCGTGGAAAGAGACATGGCTTACACGGACTGAGGGTTGCATCTACAGAGCTCAAGGAACAAAAGAAACAGGTGTATACAACTACGAAATAGAGTAATTTCTTGTACGTCGTATCAAGTCAGAGCAAATCAACAGGAATATTACAAACGCTGGTTCATCAAAAACTTATGGAAAATGCTGAAGGTTTGCAGTGAAGTGGCAACGCGACGACTGTCCTTCAACCCTGACCAGATCAATCTCAACTTTGTCTGTCATTTTACTAACGCTGAAACTGTGGGTTCGTTATGCTGCGAATCACGCACCATCGGTGGATTCTGCTTCGACAAGTGGAAGCGAGAAGTGATCAATGCTATTTGTGAAATCAAATCGAATGCAGTTGGTACAGATATGGTTCCTCGCTAAATTTCTAAAAATTATACTCCCACTTGTCATCGATGAGAGTTTACCTGTTCAATAAGATTATAGAAACATTGTTGTTCCTGGAAGCTTGAAGTGTTCAAAATAATTCCACTGAAGAAGAAACATGTCACTTTTTAGACAATCTCCAACCATAGCCTGCTGAGCGTAATGTCTAAGGCGTTAGAAAAGGTGCTGAAGTTGCATAACTTCCATCTTCTTCGAGAAACTTATTGAACGAAGACCAGCCTGGTTTCCGATGTAGCCATAGCGTAAAAACTGCAGTACTTCGTGTCTATGACGATATCGCGTGGCGGTAGATAGGAAGCAAGTGGTGTTACTACTGATTGACTTCAGCAAGGCTTTTTGACACATCCACATCGTCGTCTCCTGAAAAGCTTCAAGATCAATTTCTTTTCGCGCACTCCGCTGTCAGTTTGATTAAATCATATCTAATTGGGAGAAAGCAGCTGTTTACATTAACAATATATCTTCAGAACAATAGCTGTTACTTGAGTACCTCAAGGCTCTCACTGGGGCCTTTGCTCTTTCCATCTACATAAATGATCTACCTGGCGTGCTTCAATACTGCAGAGTACAAATGTTCGCGGATGATGTTCAACTCTTACTGTTTTCATACTGACGCTTTAATGTTGCACGACGTCTGAACGATGATCTTGAGATTAGTGCAATGGCCCAAAGAAACCTCTTCGGATAAATCATGTGAAAACTAGGCAATAATTTTTGAGCAAATCAAAATTTGTCTGTGACATACCACCACTCACCGTCGATGGGAATCAAATACAGTACACTAACGAAGCAAAACAACCTAGGCATAGTTTTCCAAAACAACTTGGCCTGGGGACAGCCGTGTCAATGCAATGTGGTAAAGTATATGCTGGTCTCCGTACCCTGCGTGAAACGACGATAGACCTTCCTCAGTCAACCAAACTGCAACTCTTCAAGTCTCTGCTTCACCTCACTTTCATTGGTGATGTCATCCATCTTGGCATGAGCTATGACTATGATGTCAAAGCTGAGGTCACGCTAACGACTGTTGCCGATATGTTTTCAACTTAAACCGATATACTTCCGTACGCCATCTGCAGAAAAAATCTTCTTGATGCCCCTTCCGTCGTTTCTACGAAATGAGAGCATGTTTACAACTATGGAGAACTCATTTACGCCATCAACCAACGAATCTAGTTAGGAAGCTGAGGTGTATTTCAAGGCGTCCGATCGTTCAACTTTGTAGTTCCACTGCATCGCACAGCTTTGAAGTGTGACTCATTTTGTTAGAGGTGTGGTTTATTGAATAGACAACCCATGGAGCTTTAAACAATTCTCATGGAAGCAATGTACAAAAGGCTGCACTAGTATATTTTAATAGCACATAGCAATATTTTAAATGTTAGACTGTGTTAGGAACTAAACAATGTAAACTATGTATAATTTCGTAAATGACACTAAAAAGACTTGATCTACGTCATGTTTCAATAAATGATCAAACTAAACTAAACTAAATTATTTAAGTTTAAATTGAAAGAAAGACGGCACACCACTTCCGCTATACCGAAGCTGAACGTCGAAGGAGGCGAGACAGAAAAATCGAGGAGCTGAGCGAAAGATCGTGGTCTGACTAATCGAGGGAGTCGTTTTGACTGTATCGGGACAAACCTTGATTGACCGGAGAAAGCTGTAAAAGAAGATCCTTGGAAGCGTTGATTTAGCGAGGACTTATGTGCTGGTGAAGGGAGCCTAGAACGTCCTGATATTGAAGAGTGCGCGGTGAACGGCCTGCTACCCGTCGGGAGGATTATTTGATAGAATAGCCTGTAGTCGTCGGAGTCCCGCGAAGCGAAAACATGACTATTTCTCGTTGCATCCACGTGCAACGTTACCGTCTCGCGGCTGTCTATCCCACCGAGCTGGGGAAAAACTGAAGAATCACCAATCGTCGAAGCTAACGTCGCGGCTCATCCTGCGGAACCAAGACAGAGCATCGACAATCCGCCCACGTGTCCAACATTTCAGCCTCCGTCGGCTGCCGGTTCCCTCGATGCCGTGAAAGTGTATCAACGAGAATTCTCAAGAAACCCCCCCGTCAACGTGCGTCCAACGCTGAGATCACTGGCGGCATTCCCATGAAGCCGAGAAAATTCGACAAATCGCCCATGTGTTCAACGCCTGCAGATCGATCCCCAAGAGGACTGGAAAAATCTGAACTAACCCCAAGCTTCCGCCCACGACGTCCAACTAGGACCGTGTCGGCTGCTCACCGTGGAGCCGGAAAGACGACATAACGAGTCATCGAGCCCCTCCCTTCCACGTGTCCAAGACTACAGCCTTTGTCGGCAGCCTATCCAGAGGACCTGAAGAAGCATAGTTGCTTCAAACTACCAACCACCGTCAGCCCGGTCAGAACCACTAGCGGAGCCGGAGGAGCCCTTCAAACCCCGTTGCAGGTACCGTTGAGTACCCAGGTATGTCAAACAACCTGAGCTTGACAATGTTGACCAACCTTGTAAGGCTCGCATCCTCCTTTCCTCCCACTCAATCCAAAACCAAGGAATATCAAAATGAAACATAAAATATAACTTAGAAATGTATTTTCAAATATTCGGTTCTTCAAACGCTGACCCCATGTGCATGCAATTGCGTCGAACTCGTTGTGTTGTCCACTTCTTCGCTATTCCGTCGTGTATCCTCTTGAGCAAGTAAAGGTAAGCCTGAGAACCCCAACGGAGTTAGTTTTGGGACGTGTAGACGTTCACTGCATAGAAGGCGGACGTCACTGGCAGTTACATCACGTATACGCCTGGCGATGTGGATACATATAGAGTATCGAAATAAGA